>NW_020798896.1:0-5423 GCF_003344945.1 Aspergillus welwitschiae | reverse complement strand
CACATAGACAGTCTCGTCAAGTTCTTTCTACTTGTCCGTCACTGCCATTATGTGCCACGCCCCACAGGGAATGTTTCCCTCCTTCGCGTTACTAGCCGAGATCTCTCTCGACTAGCCGACCGTGTCTTGCAGAGGTGGACTAGAAGCATCTCCAGTAGCCCTGCGCGATACTCCGACCATCCTCCACTAACCAAGCTTGTGTCCCCAGTTTTGCAGACCTCCCGAGCACCCGTAGCTACGCCTTAACGAGTTCCGTGAGATTCGTCGCTGGATCGCACGCCCCTAGAGAAGTAGACGGTCAGCATTTCCAATCAAGACTGCCCGTGGCAGAGCCTTAACGAGGGTCTTGTAACCGGAACTGTTGGCGCCCATTCTCCAGACTCGCGTTGTCCACTGCTTGACTGGTTCTAGTCTCCTCGCCGCTCCACGCATATTCAAATTATGTTCTCAAGACTTCTGCTGGGCGTGTCGCAATCTCAGAGAGCGTTCAAGCTCAGAGGTGTCCTGTCTCCTGTTTAGGCGATACCACGTCCGCTGGAAAAGCAAGTCCAGTGTCGGTCTCGAGTACGAATCGAGTGAACAGTCGTCGGATGGTTTTCATAACCCTTTTCCTCTGATTTTCGTGGGTTGGGCGGGCTCGGCTACCACGGAAAACTCTGCGGCTCGGCCCTGCCCGCACCACCTGGATTTTTTTGGCTTCCCCTCCACGCAGCGAGAGGGTACTGACACCGGACACCACGAGAAGGTAGAAATCCATCGTCCTAACTGTCTGACGACAACAGTTACCCAGTGTGCTCGCCAGGGGCAAGTGTGCTACAGTTCGTCCCGTCCGTCGCTCCCTTGGTTAGCCAGCTAAGAAGTTTTCTGTCCTGCCAACAACAAGTGTGATACTAATCAATAAGAGGCTTAGTGTCTGGCACTAGCTACAAGCACCTAAGAAAGAAAACCAATCAAACTGGGTTAGCCTTCCGCTGTATAGCAACACTCAAAACACCCGAAACACACCTGCCATGGCTACTCATTGTGGCGAATTTCTCTTTTAAGAATTGCATGACCTGTTCATTTCCACTTGGCCGCCATGTGCCAATGTTACTGACTTTCAAACCCGCTAATGAGCTAGCTCTTGACAAGGCCACGTATATCTGGCCTTCCTCAAAGCTCTTGCTGAGATCGACGATCACTTTGTTCAAGGTCATTCCCTGGCTCTTGTGGATCGACATTGCCCAGGCCGCCAGCAACGGTATTTGTGTCCGTGATAGCAAGCTCCAGGGTTCATCGTTACCAATCTCATTGACAATACAGTCGGCGGTGATAGTCCGCTGTATACCGTTATCAAAGAGAACAACTGGCCATTCCTTTCTGAATGCTTCTTGCATAAAAGTGCCGACACTCTTCTCCCGATGCATTATATGCTCACCCCTCAAAGAAGGGACCACAATGTTCGGTGCAATAATGCAATCGTCCCTGATCTTCTTGGATGGATCGGTTGTTTCGTGCCGTAAAGTATAAGACTCAAAACTCTCCCAACCCACAACTTTTCCTTGAGACCCATTGACGAGACCAGCACTGATATCTAGGTTGATCAGGAGAATGACCTGCATGCCTTCCTTAATCTCAGTGAGTGATTCGAACCTGTGATCGCGCAACTCGTGTAAAGACCCGTCCGGGGAGCGTTTGCTGTATTTCTTGATTCCCAAGGAGTCACAGGTTGTACTGGGTTCGAATACGTCACTGGAATGGAATACTCTTTTGTCTGTTGATAGTCGATTGAATTCAGCCTGGTTGACACGGCGTACCTCTTCTCGCGTTGGAAAAAGCCTTACGGCGGTGTCGAAATCCGTGTTGTGGTTGAGCAACATGTCTATATCCTTCTCTGTTAGGTGTTTACCTAGTCGCACTTTCTCCAATATAATTATGAAGTCCCTGTCCCTCTGTCTATAAATCGTCCCCAAGTGAACGTATGTAAAGTTGCATCTCATCCAGGCGTCGCTCCGGAAAGCCCATTTATCCTCGTCCGAATAGTCTCCATGTACCGGGCACTTGTGAATAGTACCAGCTATCTCCTTGATCGTCTCTCGACCACATTGCAGACAATATGTAAACGGTTTGACGGGTGGCAGTTGGCAGAAATCACCACTGACAATAACTTGAACCCCACCAAACGGTTGGTCTGAGTGTCTTGCTTCCTGCATGATAGCATTTAGACGCTCAAAATGATGATTCTCAACCATGCTAATTTCATCAAAAAGTAGGATATCCGTGTTCAAGAGTTGTTCCCTCCGGCGTGCTTCCATTCTAAGTCTTTGCAGTGGTCGTCTCATATGGAACGGTGTCCAGCCAGCATAAGTCCAAAATGTACACCCGTTGATTTCCAACGCAGCCCTTCCAGTAGGAGCAACAATGTGTAATCGTTTCCCGTTATCTCTGAGCTTCTTGACGCATGCTTTAAGAACAGTACTCTTGCCACAACCTGCAGATCCAGTGAAGAATACATTGTGACCACGAAGGATAAGATCGACCAAGGTGCGCTGTTCCTCACTTAGCTTGAGTGTTGTCGACTCATCTTCCCTTTTATGCTCATCAGGAATTGCGCTGACAACCTCTTCCGTTGCCTGCTTCAGGTGTCGATTATGGTGTGGTTTTCGGTGACGCCTCCCACGTTTGTGGTCACGCTTAGTCTTTGTCACATGTTTTCGATGATTTGCCGATGGGAAATTTCTTGAATTATCGTCATGAACTCTTTTTCTTTTCTTATTCATTTTCTCAAGAAGGAACGTAATGGTTCAGAACCAATCTGGATACTCTTCGAAGGATAGTTATGTTGATCTAATACTCCCGGTCCTGACCCCCTGGGTAAATGTGGATCAAGATTTTTCCGGGTACCGAGCGATCACCGAAAACGCACCTACGTCACCAATCACCCCAGCGCGGGAAGGCCCCTCTACGTTGTGCTGGGGATTAGTATTTTTGCAGAAGTCTCTTTGCACGAAGAAGCTATGACCCGCCCGAAAAGAGGGGATGAAAAATAGTCATGTTGTGGGGGAGAGCGGCCTAGTTACTACAAGTGAAAACTCTTCACCAGGAGACAACAACACACTACACACATCCTCTAACAGAAGAACCGCCTGACTTCACTCAGCTGGGCTCCTTCAGCGATTGATGCACAACTGCTATTACGACGACAATCGCCAGCGTGTTTTGGGCTTCTTCAGCCACCCACATGCGGCCGCAGATACTCCAACTTCGCCTATGCCCGGTTGACTCCTACCCTCCCTCTTCCCCAAGCGCGGCCTCCGACCATAGGGCTAGCTAGACTTTCGTTGTCGTCAGTCTTCTCAGCTTTCAATATGGCAGCATAATGAAGAAGGGATTTCTTGAAAGTGTCTCGTCTTTCCAGCGTTTGCGGCGATTCAAGCAATGTACGTGCTTCTTCGAGGGACTTTGAAGCATTATTGTCCGCCTCTAGGATGTAATCGTTTTTCAGCCGGTCAAATTCGAGAGCGATATCCGCTGAGCGGATCTGCTGCTTCATGATGATGATGACGATGATGATAGAAGGAGAGAAAAAGAGCGTTCCTTCAAAAATGTGCTCTTTATAAGTTTTCCGGCAATTACTCAATATCCCGAGAGATCTACGCCACAAATTCGGAATTATTCAATCGGAGGAACATCATTTCTTGATCTCGCCTTTGATTAGCATCATCAATTTCCGAATGGACCGGTCAAGATTTTTGGCATCTTCAGCCGTAGTCAGTGAGGAGGGGTTCAAATGTAAACACGGACATTTTCGACGATCAATAATAGGTAGATTCGGCAACGCTGCATTCTCAGGATTAGCTGCGCTCGGTGGTCAGCAACATCTATCAACAGGAAAACCGCTTTTCCCAGCGCGGTTGACCTACAGAGCTGCGCCTGGACTTGTATTGTAATCTATTCTAATCGAAGGGAGCCCTTTTGAAATGCTCAATACCCTCATAAATGTCTACCACCTTTACCCGTGTACCGCCGCTGGCTGGAGAGCATATACGTCCCTGGTCTTCCATATCTTCCAGATATATTATTCATGGAAATTGATATTATTTATAGTATCTGGCTGATGATAACACCGCAGCGTGAGGTGAGTTACAGTTATTGTAATTTCTGCACGTGGATTAAGAGATCTTCACTCATCAACCTTGGGGAGGAAATGGGAGGGGTGGCAGAGCGGGGTCGGAGGTGGTGAAGCTGCAAAGAGCAACAAGGGCCCGTTTAAACGGGATCGTCAACCGTTCAGACAAGGTCATTGATCACATATAATGCCCCATCATTTGTCAGATGGTGCTTTTTGGCAAGTGGATGCGGCCATGATAAGAGACGAAGTGCGATGAGAGCACGACGTGCTCCGTGTTCTTGTCCTTCGTTCGTTGAGAGCTCTATACGCGATTAAATACGTCATAGGTTAAACTATTCGACAGTTTTGAATGTGGAGCTGTTAATTCTATCCGAAATTGTAGTCGCCCCGGACCATGATGCTCTAGCGAAGGGAAGTGCCTTGTCACCAGAGAACGCGGCAGTTGCTCAACCTGACTGGCTTCACCGTCCTTGCTCAATCCTGCTACATAACACAGAGTCGCAGTTATTATACATGCGGTTGACTAGTCGAGCCAGAGTCATAACGGATATTGAAAAGTTCATGCTCAAGGCTTTCACAGCATTGCAAGTTATGGTACAAATTTACCACCAATTCTGGTAACCCGGAATCGTCCAACTTCGACAGGAGTACGGCTTTCACTACTAACCTGCACGCGCATGAGCCATCCATCGAACTGGTACTGTACGAACTTGACAGATGTAGTAGAATATGATGTTGTGGATCAGTTAGTTCGTTAAGTAATCGTCCGCTAAATCCTCGTCCCTAGCGGTGATATGCAGACGACTACCGTACTATCGCTATCTGTCAAAATCAGCCATATCCCGTGTTCTTTTCAGCTGGCTGCCATGCTCATCGGTCCGCAACCCCTTGGGCTACCCTTACTTTACAACTCGAGGATACGAACTATTCTCTCATTGTAGAATACAGGATGTTGAAGCAAGCAGTCAAAGAAATGAGGGATTCGCCCACAGCACAGTAAGACTACTGTATCATCGTAGATTTTGGGACCCAAGGCAAGAATGTGGCGGTCTGGCTAATTTCCAACGCCACTGCCGGTCAGCCCTCGCGGCAGCAATATCTCCATGCCGCCGCTTTAGTGTCTTGTCCACTTATACCATATGCTGCCTTCAACTGTAATATGGGAGGGTATACTCCAAAGGTATTTAAAATACGGTGATGCCGGGTGCGACGTATCGGAGCGGCTAACGATTCTCGCGGCCATGAACTCCCGCACACCTTCTCCGGCAAACTCAGTCACAGTGTCCGCCTCGAGTCCGGCGTCCATTGCCGG
>NW_020798895.1:0-5471 GCF_003344945.1 Aspergillus welwitschiae | reverse complement strand
TCTTTGTAGCGGCATGCTTTTGACATAGTCAATGATATTGATCCGTAAAGAGCGGCAGTCATTTATCAGTTCAACAGCCCTCGGGGCAAGGACGTAATCGAAAACCCAGTTCCTACAATTCCCTCTCAAGTACTGGTAGAATATAAGTACCTATCAGCATTGAGCCTTGTTGACTGAGTAAAGAGTGATGTGTACATCAATCTCACATTGCTCAGATGGAAGCCGAGCATCCCTGTCCTGTATTACTTGGTTCGCTTTCTAATGGAGAGATACCCGCTGAAGAATTATCCCTGGCTTCTATCCTGGCAAGTATGAGTTTGTGCATGGCCCATTCCTGGGTTCAACCATACTGCTTTGTAAGTCTAGGGCATCATGACGCTCACGGCATGGGCAACTTCCGCTCGTGCCACCGGATCAGTAATTATCTGTGGTGTTACACAATTTAATAACGCTAATCGACCCGGTTATGCTTAGTCGTTACTAGGGGTATAAGTGAGTACGCCCGCGCTAGTATCGTTACAACACTCAATTCAGTATCTTTATCCACCCCTCCTTAAGACTACATATCTACAGATGATCAACCACACGATTCGAGTTGGAGTGCCAGTGCCACTAGACTTCGACAAAACCCGCGGGCGAGCTGGGTTTGGTTTTTACCATCTTAACCTGCCCATGGCTTATTGGCGGGTATTCATGGACATGGGCAGACTTCGGCGAGGTCTATTTACAAGCGCCTACTGTTAGACTATGACGGAGGGAATTGCGCAGTAGCCGAACCGAAGTTGGACCATAAAAGAGTCATTGTTGTAGAGAAAAGACCCGTTATTTCTTTGTCCTGTATGAGCGAGAGCAGAATTTTAAAACTTCAAAGGAGCATTGAAGCAGGAAAGATAGCAAACAAAGACTGTTCAAGCATCCTGTCAGAGCATCGTGGACGGTTGTCCTGACCCCTGTTATTCAGTTCCATCAAAAGCTCCAGCTGGCCCCTCGAATTGTGTCGAATTTGTATCAGCGTGTGATCTAATGTGTGATCACTTGCTTCCGTGTCCCAAGATATATCATACAAAAAGGAATTGCCTCCTTTTCATCAGACACACTGGTTGTGGCTTTTCAGGGTCAAAGACCATCCCTAGAAGTTGCTTTGAAGCAGCAGCAGGCCGAGCCTTCATCTTAAACTCCAGCTGGGGCCGATTAAACACCCATGTCCAAATTCCAAAACCAAGAAGCGCGAGCGCGAGATCATGTTGCAAGAGGGAAGTTGGATGAGATGTGCCGTCGGCATAATGGGGGCCAGAGACCAACTTCCGAAGGCCAGAAGCAGAATGCCAACAAATGTGCCTTGAAGGCCGGTATTCAACGAAGGAGCAGTAGTCGAAGGGTGGGGATGGTCAGGGCAAGCAGGACCAGGTTCTAGAAGAGCAAACCAGAGAAGAGGGACAGGATGGTGATGAAACGGTTATCTCCCCTTTTATGGAGGTATTACATAGACGAGGATCCCTCCTAAGCCGCGGGTCGGTCGACGGTTCCAATAAAAAGCCTGAAAATAGAACTTGTCAAGGCGGGTGGTGCATCCACCAACGGTGAAGACGGCTAGCGCGGATGTCAGGCCTGGAAAAGAGAGAAACGAAGAGTTCGGTGGTTCGATAGTGTGATTAACAAAACCGCTTCTGTATATATCGTACGATCTTAGGATAACGTAGGGCACGCTACCCTGGCTCACATATGGGAGGGACTATAGGTTGATTTATACTAGCTACAATCTCAGGCCATCACACAAATAAGTAACAGGATCCGATACTTCTATTCTTCTTCTTACTATCATCATATAGCCTCAGGCTATTGCGGCAATAGGCTGCATGGAGCCCCCAGCTACTGGCTTGCTTCTCTATCTACCGTTGATGGTTATGTCCTACATCTCTACTGTCCTGCCTTGCGTCAATCATTAATATATTCTTGGTTTTGTCAAATCTTTGTATCCGTACCCCTGGGGTCTCGCTCCTTAACCTGCCTGTGTTTCGCGCAAATTTAACACAGCCCGTACTACTTCTAGGTTAGTTTTCCGCCGAGATGGGTCGCTATCGAGAACGGTTACCCGTCGGTGCGGACCTGGCCCGATCTGCCTCCTAGCGCAAACGACAAATCGCCAGACCTGTCGCCCATCGCTTCAATTCGTGTCGTGGCGAAGATGATCTCACCTTCAACGTCGAAAGATAAAGTGCCGTATTGACTCCATACTCAGTTTCCTTGCCACACGCACAGGTGTCCTGCTACCCGATTGCTGCATTGTAAACAGAAAACTTCGCAAATCCGCGTGGCCTGTTCTCAGCTGCGCCAAAATAGATGCCTCGTGTCGATCTAGGCCATCATATAGGAGTCTCGTGTGCTTGCCTGGGAGTGCAGTTCCGAAAGCCCGCGTGGATTCGCCCCCATCTCAGTTGGAATTCTTCTATCTTCGCTTTTGAGCCGATCCGGCGCATCTCGTTCCACAAGATGGAGTTGAGTATCTGAAGGGGTGGGTCAGGACCGCTCGGCTCTTCGGGTCCTCGATTTAGGAGAGACCGCACCTCTACTACGTAAGTGCTTTCCGTGAGGTCGCGAGCAGCCAACCACTGTAGCTCCGGTTGCAAATGTTGATATGTGACGCCATCCCCTGTGGCTTAGAAGCCTCCCTCACTCATCATTAAATAGAGGATCCGATAGACAAGCATCCATGGCTTCTCGATGTCTATGTATCACGTGATAATATCGTATGTAGATCTTTGCCGAATCCGTTGGAACGGTAGAACCCACGTATGCTGTGATTGAAACGCAGTGTCGTAAATTTGACACAACCTGCGAATGGGACATGCTAGGAGAATATTTTGACTGGCATGGATAAAATGAAGATCGCAAACCTCCTCAACCCAGCTCCAAATGATTTTTGCCAAATTGAACACCACAATAATTCTTTAGTACCCATATCTCCTTCGGGAAGCAACCAAACTAATACACGGAAGGGATGCTCGGCTTCTGTTCCGAGCGAAGTGAGTTAATCCTGCTCATCTCCCTGTCATCATGCATTGAGGCTTGTTACTACGAGGTACTTATTTCGCATTAGCAGATACCAGTAAATCATGGAAACCGCTTTCTCGATCATGTCTTAGCCCTGAGGGTTGCTGAGCTCATCAATGACTACCGATCTTTGCTGAACCATATTATGGTCCATGTTACGGGCATGTCGCTACGGGATGTAAATTGTTCAGTTCATACGGTGTTTATAGAGGGTTATACAGTTGCCCAACGCTTATTGTCGGCAAGTTTTGATCTAGACATGACGTTGAATTCCTGTGACTTCGATTACACAGCACAGCTCAAACAGTAAGATATATGACATGCGACTCTACGATGCCGGCTTACAATTTATCATGGTCTAGCAGGATAATACTAGATGCAAGCGCCCGTCGCCACCAAGCACACAAGGTCTATCTCAGCATAGCGGCCGCTAAACGCTGGTTGCTCAACCGTAGCTACGTGCTAAGGCATTCCGCGGCCAAGGATCTTGATAACCGGTTGCAAGACGTGGATGTGTTATTTTACGAAGTAGGTTACTTTGTTCTCGGCCTTCTGTTAGACCCTATTTACATTTGCTAAGCCACGTTATATTAAGGAGATCCACAATGTTTCCGACCGTGTGGTAGCATCCAACCTGCGTGCTGCCGACATAAGGAGCGGATACTGCGTTGACGAGGATCCACCATTGAATATGATCATTAGTTGGATACAGTCGCATTATTGAGGCATGTACGGGGATCCATACAGTGTAGGGAGCCATGTAACACCTCGCGATGGCACAGATTGTGAAATGAACCGCCGAGAGTACTTAGCTATCCCACCCGACAGCTTAATACTAGGTGTACGGGCATAATGTGTTAATGCACAGCGTATTTATGCACACAGGACGCCGTATGTCTTCAAACGAAAATCCACTTCCCTACGTAAAGTTAGGGATAGAGCAAGTCTTCCACAACAAGCTATAAAGAAGATCGTAGGCAAAGCTGCAGCAGTAGTCAACCAATACGCTTCACTTGGCATAAAACCTTGGCTTTGGCTAGGCTGTGTAATCGGTTCTGATGGGCCCCTTTGATGAGGGGTCGAGCCGTCCGGCTTTGACCCGAAAATAGCAGGATCGGTTTCCCAGCGAAACCGGCCCGAAGGGATCCGAGGTAGGCATGGCAGTTGTGAAGGACACGGCCGAGGTTTTCAGTCTGTACGGTGAATGAGCGCTTCTACTGCGCCGTCAAAACCCCAGAATTGCTCTTGCTCTCGGTCACATTCTAGACAGGAGCTGCAGACAGATTCCTCGGTCAATCGTAGTCCTTTTTTAGGGGCATAGAAAGTATCTTGTGGCTGCGATGAGTGCATGCTTGGGGGAAGTATCTGGTTGTGATCTTGGCATCTGGTATTTTCATCTCCTTTCAGCAGCTCCTTTGCCTCATAGATACACCAAGCTGGGTGTACGATAGGATCGAACCCCCATCCGAACTGTGCCATCAGTAGATGATTCTGCTGTATGTTAGCTGATATTTCTCGCTGTTGTTTCGAGGCTTTCCTTACATAGCTGTGAGAAATTTTCACATTACAATTTCTTATATTGTGTGGCCAGGGTTTTCAAGCCTAATTCCGGTCTTCTGACCTTTTTAATAAGTTAGTAGGATTTCTATGGTAATTATTAAGCCACACTCGTGTCTGCTGCTGTTCTAGACATAAAGCCATTAACGTCATTTCTACGTGTCGGTTCCAAAGATAGAGGAGCTGCTACGGCGCGCCTGGCGCGCCCTCTGAATGATACTGTACGATGGTGTATTTCACCAGCCAATGACAGAAATTACATGGCTGCCGTATTAGCGACATGTTAAGCTGTAAGCAAGGAAGTAAGAATGTGGAGGTCCCTCATCACGAGTCGCAGCCTGTTATGTACAGTAATCACACCTGAAATAGTAGCTGACTCTATTCAGCGAGCATATTTGTGCTGCCTTGAGTCATATGAATTCAGCAGAAATAAGAGATTGCGAATGTTGAAGAGAAAAACGGGGGTTTAATCAGCAAGGAGAGAATTTTCGGCTAGTAAGAATGAGAGTCTAATTATGCCTGCTGCATGTTTCTCTTGCTGATTATGCTTTCAGTACATTGCTTTTAATATAGTATTTAATGTACCAAGAGTGTCTTCTCTCCTACATTATTTAATAATGTGATTCTCTTAGAATGAGATTAAGTACCAGCTCACGTTGTGACAACCTTGACAGTAAAGTTAAGCAGTTTCTGATAAGCCCTGCTCTCTATTACTATAATGGACTAGACTGAAATGTGGCTGCTTATGCGCTCCGTATGACATTCTCCGAAATCCCTCTCAGCCACTTACTATATAGTGACAGGTGGTACTAGAGCCAAGAATCAAATCCATCAAAGGACTGATGTCATGTCTTCGGCCCGTT
>NW_020798894.1:2358-5476 GCF_003344945.1 Aspergillus welwitschiae | reverse complement strand
CACCCGGACGGTGTGCCACCGCAGGAGGCCACGCACGCTCGCGGTCGGAGCACAAACCGGCTTGTGGACTGTGTACCCGAGGCGTCTATCAAACGCCCCGAGCCAGTATGTCGTCCACCGGACATGGTGTAAAGCCTGCAGTATCGTGTGCCGGCACCAACGGGCACGGCGCAACCTGATTTACATGCTGGATCCGCTGGGTACATCCGCTACGCATTGGAAGAAGGGTTCTTTTTTTCTCTCATGATAGATATGTTAGGCCCTCCAGCAGGCAGTTGGGAGGCTTTCCTTTTGTAACAATATATATAATGTGACCATGTGCAACTAGTTTGGAAAAATACGGGAAAGCATAGTGTGTGGCTGTGTGCAAACTGTCGGAACATACGGACGTCCCCTTCCGCCTGCCCTGGGGTTGACCTCGCTTAGTCATTGTTTAGTAGGCAGTTACAGCTAAATAGCTGGCCTACCGGCCACCCAATAGGAGAACAATCGGTCGCTTCCCACACAAACGCGTGATCATGTTACTTGGCGTCATGGCCAATTGGCCATACATCTGTCTGGCTGTTTGCCTCCGCCAGGTTGAATAACTAGCGCCAAACCGATCGCTTGCTGAGTCAGCTAGTCCGAGGGGTCAGGAGGCCACATCGTTAACCACGGCGAGGCTTAGTGGTATCGGGGAAGATAAAGTAGAACACTCGCAATGCACTCTTTGGCGCAAACTAATAAAAAATTTTTTGTTTTTTGGCTTGGAAATATAAAACGCCTACGACGTTGTCGCCATGGTGACCTGGCCATCGAACGTGGACGTCGCAAGGCAGCGACAAACGTCTGCCTCCCACGTCACACCAGGATGTGCCGATCACCTCCGACAAATTAACGAAACTCACGGTGGAGCTTCAATGGGCTCAACCGCTGGGGAAAGCACCAGCAGGAGGAGGGGCGCGACTCACGTTGGTGACACATCCTCGCGTCTTTGGCTCGCGGACGCGATGGAGACCCACTTCACCAAACCGCTGGAGTCATGATCAACTATGCGGCTGATTCGTTCAACCATTAACGCCACTGACGACCAAAGCAGCTACGGGGTGGAAGGTTGTTAAGACTAAACGTATTTCTTTATCTTGGGATCGACGGACCAGGTCGCCCTCGCTCTACTGCAGCCAGCACAAACATTCACTTTTGAATGAAGAAAGTTATATACTCTCAGAATCGAGCAGTTCTTAAAGCTTGGTGTGAAACAGTAGTTCCGGGCGATGTAACTAAGACCTTGTCCCATTGGTATCCTCCCGGCCTGGCATGAGAAACGATCCGTTCTCTTCTCCTTCGCCCGGTGACGTCCATTCCGACTCCATTTCCTTGTACCGAGCTGAACGGCGGGGTTTGGTGTGAGAGGTCGGGACACTCTCATAGATGCTGCTCACTCTCCTGTGCAGGCGGTGATTCGCCTGGTTTTGATGCTTTACTTGTTCCTCTAGCTTTCTATAGCTCCCCCTCAGCTTAAGGTCCCGTAGCATGTCGCTTGGTAGCGCAATGGAGATAGTCTTACCGGACTCTGGTTTCGAGACTTGAGCATACTGATCAGCACAGTTCGAGGGTGACCGGCGGCCAGGTTTGGCACATCATAGGACGGGACATACTCGCAGATCAACATTGTGAGAGCCTTTGTAGACGTATCAGCCATGTTATTGGGATGCTCAGGAAGCTCGTTTGTGACCACGCTGTCAACTTCCGACATTGCATCTCTGTCGCTTGCGTCGTTCTCATGGGTTAAAATGCCCTCACCTGAGACGGCCTGGAAGGTCGGCTTACTGTCGTCTGGTGGGGCTGATTCGGTGTAGTGTGAGGCATTCGACCGGGTGCCGGAATGCGACTTCTTCTCAGCCGATGCCAGTACTTTCCGGAGTTCGTTAAGTCGTGGCAGGTGAGTCTTCATTGTTGTCGGAGGGTGAAGGTGATGATAGGAGAACTGAGATTTCTGTGAGATGTGTGCATACCGCGAAGGCGAGAGGCCCCAGCCTAGGACTCACGTGGCACTTTATAAAGGCTGGCTGTCTCGTTGATTCGAAGCAAAATGACACCACGTGCCAGCCCTGCGCGAAATGGTCCACCCAACGCAAGCCGGAGTTGAAGGTAACATTGAGGCCATGATTCTAGGCATGGGCAGACCGGGGGCCGAGTGTAACTTCGCGAACCCTTGGGGCACTTAACGATGGCCGACCAGGGACTAGCCAAACTATGTTTAGTGGGGCTATTTTGCCTGTCCGCAAGCCAGAACAATTGGGGCTTGATTCCCTGACTCGAGTTGTCGGATGGTGGGAAGACGGGTGACTTCGTCCATAGAAGCGATACCGATAGATACCATAAAGTAAGAAAGCAATGAGCCCTTAAAACAATGCAGGCTATCTAAACCCAACCCTCCAACCTCTTTTCGCATGGTACATATGTTCTCAGTATGCTTTCCGTACTAGCGGCCTCAAGAAATGTTTTCAACAAAACGCTCTGGATCCAGGATCCTTCCAGTATCGATATTGTTTGACCCTGATAACACCCCTACTCTTCCTGTGGTATCCGGCTCCCGCTCGCCTCTTGGCCACACGAATCTTTGGAACCGATAATCTGCGTGGTCGATGGTCCGAATGTATGCACGGATTACTTCCCAGATTTGATTGCAAAACCGTCTGAGGTTGCCGAGGGTGCACTCCACGCGCGGAAGGAAAACTGGCGAGATGGCAACCGAGTCGAGCGTGTACTGGTGAACGACCGTAAGGTGCATTTCTAACCAATCGACGGGGTAGGCCAGCATGGCAGAGGCATATCGAAAGATTTTCTCGGTGTGCGTACGCGGAAATAGGATACTGGGCCCATTCTAGGCCAGGAATTCAAGGTCCTCATAAAAAAGAAGACAATTAACAATCAACCGCTAGGGCCTCGTAAAATGGGGTAGTTTCTCGTCGCTGCGTTGCAAATTGGTCATCTCCATATCTGGCATATCTTTATCCCTTCTTCGAGGTGTGGTCTGCGGACGAGATGATGACTCTTTCACGGACGGTGTCTTTCTGTAAGAGCCTCTCGATGAGCAGCTGTATCCTCGGGGATTTCACGGTATTACGAAAAATAC
>NW_020798894.1:899-2251 GCF_003344945.1 Aspergillus welwitschiae | reverse complement strand
TCAAGGTCCTCATAAAAAAGAAGACAATTAACAATCAACCGCTAGGGCCTCGTAAAATGGGGTAGTTTCTCGTCGCTGCGTTGCAAATTGGTCATCTCCATATCTGGCATATCTTTATCCCTTCTTCGAGGTGTGGTCTGCGGACGAGATGATGACTCTTTCACGGACGGTGTCTTTCTGTAAGAGCCTCTCGATGAGCAGCTGTATCCTTGGGGATTTCACGGTGTTACGAAAAATACGCTGTCGTAGAAAATATGGTACTTGTGCGGAAGGTTCGTGCGTGAGAAGGTCATGGACTCGGTACGGAGTATTGCCTGTAGCGCGTGTCCTCCTTATATCGTTCTGAACTTTCAGACTGGCATAGTCCGCTTTAGGAGGGACTTCGGTTTCTTCTTTGCCTATCGTAACCCTGGGTTAGACTGCAGGCCAAGAATGGTGGAATATCGCTCAAACCTTACCTGTCCCCCGGGAAAAGAGCTGGGCAACATGAAGCGTATGAAAGACCAGCAGGGAAAATGCCGTATGCAGAGTTGCCATGGTTATCTTCGACTGCCCCTCACAGTCAAGTTCCAGGTCGGCCACCTGCCGATAGGATAACACTGATACTAGTCGACAGCAGCGCATACGTTCAAGAGACCTCAAATTTCTGATCCTGCTCGACGATCAAAGGCACAATCACCAAGCGACGGATTTCGAATTTGCGAGGGGCTGCTCCGACCGCAGTGTCGTTCGTCCCGGACTGCACCTTCAACTAAAGGATCGTTCTGGCCGTTGTGACAACATCAGTGGACACATGGAACATTCGGGGCATTTCGAAGCAGGGAAGTAAATTGTATATGCTCGCTAGGCTCCAGCTCATCTAGGATGTAGCATACACCGACAGTGATTGGACACGGCTCCGGTTGGATGCCTTTGCGCATTCGCCATCGCATGCTTCAAAGCTGCTCATCACACGCGGACGATTGCTCGTGCACCGTTACACGCAACAGCGTACCAAAACAAAGCAATGTCAAATTGTTACGATGTGAGCGCTGTGGCAGTCGTCGCTGTTCAACCTGCCATGGTCAGCATTCGCAGGACCCCGTGAGGTTATCCAGCCCGGGGCATCTGTTGCGGCGGCGCACCGGATGTGCCCGTTTGAGAGTTCTCATGGAGCAGCGTGGCTGAACTCCACAACCGATTGAACTACCAACCAACAGATGGACGAGAGACCACAAGACCCGTGATTGTCCAAGCTGAGTGTCCAGACATCGGGCTGGAGAGAGAAGCTGAGACGTACCGATGGATGCCACTGCCATACATGGGATCGGTTGCGCGTAAAGACAAGTGTCTCGTCTTACAAGGCATGTTTG
>NW_020798894.1:0-873 GCF_003344945.1 Aspergillus welwitschiae | reverse complement strand
CTAGCTTCCCACGACGCTTGCTCAGGTGACCTTGGACGACTTCCCTGGCCACCATTGGCCCTTGACGCAGCTTAATTCGTTCGCCGAACCCGTCGCCAGGGTTAACGGAAGTCCCCTTTCTAAGGTAATACAGACGAAATTCAAGAATCTATCTCAGTCAGGACGGCATTAAGACTGGCCGTAGAGGGTTGTCACATACCTTAAATTCACCGCGGTCGAGGTCCAACAGGTCCTGCATCCAATCGCCCAGCCAGCATTGGTGGTCTAGGGTCCTTCAGTATGTCTGCAGTATCGGGAAATGCATCAAGACACGGCTATACCAAAATCTTGCATTTGCCACACGGTTTTCAACTTGTGTACCATGGCCTGCCGCTGCTCGCTCGCCTGGACGACCATGCGGATATAGGGAAGCACTCGCAACATGCCAATGTCCTCTACGATGAACACGATCGTCCCAAACAGAGAAAAGTCGATCGATCGGCCGTATGGGCCCAGCAACAGTGCGGGCTGTCGACGCTGGTGTAGCCATTCGCGGAGGTAGAGTCGTGTACTGAGGCTGGAGGCTCGTGGTCGGGTCAGAACGTACAGGATGCGCGGTCCGGGCGCATCATCCCAGTAAGCGACATAGGAGGGCTGGAGTTGGAAGCACGAGCGAAATCCCGCGTGAGGCAACCAGAGGTATACGTACTGCCCTGGCCGGATGTGCCAATGGGGGGACACTGTAATGTCCATGCGAAGCAGCTCATGAAGGGGACGTATGGTTACGGTGGGCCGTCCAGCACTCCAGCGTTGTTGGACGAGAACTGCATGAGAGACGGCCACCACACTCAGCACGATCCATAGTGCCCCAGCACCAACCACTTGCCAGCGGGA
>NW_020798893.1:0-5480 GCF_003344945.1 Aspergillus welwitschiae | reverse complement strand
GGTTGCACTCGACGTTCAGCGTCTTCTCGCGCCTGTCTCTCCTCCTCCTCACGGCGCTCTGCCGCTTCTCGCAGCCTTTGTTGTTCTTCAATCTGGCGTCGTAATTCGGCTATCGTTTCCTCCATCCCTTTTCGAAAGAACTACTCAGCCGATAATCGAGTGAAAGCAACTCAACAGCGGAGGGGGCTTTGTCCGGCGCCGGGAATATAGAGTCGGGAGAGAATTGCGTGTCGGGTTGTTCACCAGCTTACTCACCCCTTCGGCCGGAGTCCGTAGGTGCCTCAGGCAGAAGTATACATCGGTGTCTGGCTCATTCGTCCCCGCATAATGCGCCGGCTCGATGATTCCTAAATTTGCTATGTAGTAATTAGGAAAGTTAGATCCCTCTTCCAGTCCTTGGCAAGTGGAGTCACCATAGCGAGATGACTATCTCAATTGCGTCACTCTCGATACTCACAATCCGTTTAACATAGGCACTGTAGAAGATACTTCCTTTGTATGATTTTGCTGAGATGACTTGTACAACCAAGCAATCAGTCAGCAAGAACTCGTCCACAAACACAATGATATGGCTTACCCCTCTCGTTGACCGGGGCCTTAATATCTGGAGGTCGCTCACTGGGAGTTGAGTAGACTGAAAACCGGGGCAGTGGCCTGAACAAGCAGGCCTGTCGAAGCTGCTTTACACCAGCTGCAAGGACTCGCTAAGGCTTGGCCACGGGCAGCCTTGGCTGTGTAGATATGTCTCTTGGCCTGCAGAGAAGGCCCGACCAAGCACGGATCTGGCTGTTCACATACTCGGTCCAACGGAACAGCAAAGTGGGCTCCGGACTGGTGATGAGGGTGCATGGCCGAACGATCATGTCATGCGCGGGATTAGCGGGGACTCGGCCAACACCAACATCCACCTCGCAAGCCTCATGGCGATCCATGACGCAGTGGACTCTATTGAAAGCACGTTGCCCCGGATTGGAATGGCGCCATCAAACATTCAGGTAGCGGTCTGTACCAGTGATCGGACATCGTTACAAACATTGGACCATCCCGCGCGACCGCAGAGCGGTCAGGAACTTAGAATGGCGATTATGCAGCCTGCAATTTGGCCGACTAGGGGCTACAAATTCAAATGCGTTGGACACCAAAGGAATCGAACCACGGGCAAGTGCGCGAAGCCGAAATTCTTGTCCTCCAGGCGACCGACACTGGACACCTACAATATAGAAAATGGCCCCCGCGACGGGGCGGCGAGTGTGCGAGAGGCTGGACGGGCAAGCGAAGGAAGAGTTCGAGTCCACACGCGTGGGTCAGAGGACGCGAAACATATATGCCGCCCTTCCCGGAGAGCACACGAAACCCCTCTACGACAGCCTATCAAGGCTCCAGGCGGCGCTGTTAATCCAATTGCGAACGGGGCACGTCCGGCTGAATCGCTTCCTCCAGAGGACTGGCCACCTCGAGAGCAATGCGTGTGGGTGTGGGGACGACGAGAGTGAAGGCGAGACAGTTGAGCACTTTCTCTTTCAATGTCCGAAATGGGACTCCTACCAGCAGGTGATGAGGACGGCGATGGGGTCGAGATACGGAGATATCAGGCACTAGGGGGGGGAAGTAGAGCGTTTGGCGCGGATGACCGGCCGATTGATGGAGCTGTCATGGAAACCCAAACCCAACCTCCCCGTGGCACGAGAGGTTCTCCGGTTCGTGGAGAGCACTGGAAGACTGGACAGCGAAATAATATAAGAGACGGCGGTTCTAAAAGAGGAGAAAATATAAAAAAAACAAGGGAGACTATGGTAGTTTGCATCCAGTACATACTTGCTAGGGGGCTACATGCAGCCTTCGGCCGCGCAAAGCCTGAGGAATTAATAAATAGATGAATGAATAAATAAAATGGGTACCCGCCGAGAACCCACAGGCGGGCTTCAATATCGAAAGCCCGCGGCAGATAAATCCATGGGCGGTTTCTCCATACAGAACCCCGCCCCAAACCCGCGTTTGGCGAGGTCTAGGTGGACGCAACCACCGGCATATTCGCATTCACAAATTGTAGTCGTACTTCAGATCCATATACGACATTCAATTAATCGGCACGGGTCGATTGAACATCTGCGACGACAGCGGATCGTCAAACGACAGGCTGGTAAAATCCGTCGTGCCCATCATGTCGATATCATCAAACCTCCCGAACCCATTCCCACCCCAAGACCGCTGCTGTTGCTGCTGCGGCGCCTGCAACACCATGAGGTTTACGACGCCCTGCATGTCCAGCGGCGCGGCGGCAAAGGCCGACTGCATCTGCGACCCGGACTTGACAGGGCGCGCTCTGGGACTGATATTGGGCGGGGTGTGCGGCAGCTGAGCCTGGGCGAATGGGTCGGCGAAGCGGGCGGCGGTTGCGGTGGGCACAACTGGCGAGTGGGCGCTCTCGGAGCTGGCATCGGACGAGTCCTGGCGCTGCACGTGGCCGGCGTTCTGACGCCAGAGCTCCTGCTGCATGGCGACAGGGTTTTCCTCGAAGCGCTCGCCCTTGACCTGGTCGAGGGCGCCGAGGCGGGTAAGTAGGTCGTGCGTGAGCGGGTGGCCGTTAGCCTCGCACTTGAGCGGTTCGCCGGGCCAGTCTTCGCCGTCGCTGGTGCGGTGGTAGAGTTCCTGCAGTCCGTAGACGAGCCAGGCCTGCTGTTGTTCGAGCATCTCAACGTATCTAGAGAAGTTAGCGCGGATCGTGGGGAAGAGAATGGCTTCATGCAGCTCACCCTTTGGGGTGCACCTTGTCATGCGCCTTTTTGCGCTCGCCAAAGACGCAGATGGTGTTGTTTGCGCGACACCGGCCGCACGGGTTGCCTCCGTCACACTGCACGGTCAGAGCGTGGGAGTTTGATGGGAGGAGAGAGTTGAGCTTACCTTGGACTTCTTCAAGCGACAGCGATCGCAGGCTTTACATACGCGCTTGCGCACATTGTTGTCGTAGTGCGAGTGTTCCGATGTGGAGGGTTGTCGCGGTGTCATGGCGGAAAAGGTATGGCCTGAGTATACGGGTGGAAATCGCAATACAAGGGACAGTGAATCAGACAAAGGAGGCCAGAAGTTTAATTATACGATGTGTAGCCGAATAGTCGGGAGCTCTGCCGTTGCAATGCTTTGTGATGGACCATACGTAAGGTCGAGGGAATGATGATACAACGATGACGAGAGAATTTGGCGAAAGATCGGTTAAAGGACCCAGAGCCAATGGGGGAAGTAGTTACTTATTGTCGGTGACATAATATGCTTCGATGATCGCTGCGGTGCACGTGCTCAATGTCACGGACGAGGTGTGTCTCTGTGCGGACGCCGTCAATGTTGCCGCCTTGGACGTCTCTTATCATCAACGAGATTTTCAATTGTTTGAAGTTGCGTAAGTTCAGCCTCCACAGTACGGATCACCGCAATGTAACAGAAGAGGAAATCTCCTACGTATGGCATCTGAGGAACCCAGGACAAAATGTTCTAACCAGGTTTGTTGTAATTCAAAGGAAGTTTGATTATTATTATTCAGAGGGAAACATGAGGCTATATATACAACGAGAAGATCAACTTGATTTCCAATCAAGTTGATTCTTCGTATACATACTTCGGGATTAATTCCGATGGTTCGGCTTGGTTCCTGATCTGCACCAGCCTCATATCACAACACCATCCATGCGTCGGAGGTGCCCTCCGTACTTGGAGGTCTTCCATTCTTGTTCCCATTCCTTTTTAATCTTGTTGCGGATGAAAGCTTTCTCCGCGATAGCAGATGCTGGAAAGGGTGTTTCTTTTCTGCAACCATGGCTTCCTTGGCCAGACGGTCCGCTGTTTCATTCCCAGGGTCACCGCAGTGGCCCGGAACCCATTGCAATCGCAGTGGGATCCCTCGTGCCTTACGTTCTGCGGTCGACTGATGGATAGCTTGGATGATCCGCTGGCCTGATTTGTTCTATGAGTTGGCGATTACTTGCAGCGCGGACATACTGTCGCTGAGGATTGTCGCTGGGCCTTGGTTTGTCGTTGTAGCATGCTTCTTCTGTGCTAGTTGGAAAACCAGCCCCATAGCATAGTAGATTGCCATGAGCTCGGCCGCATAGGCCGACCAGTGTTCCATTGAGCCGATGCTGATTTGTCGGGACCCCGTTATCTGCCGGTTGTGGTCAAGAGCTACCGCTGCGGCGTCTAGTTGGTTCCCTTTTGCTGAAGCATCAGAGAAGGCTGTGATACTTGTTGAAGATTGCTGCACCCGCGCGTTGGCCTGAGCTTTCTCCCGATCGGGTTCGGTCGCGATTTCTGCAATAGGCTGGTTCCGCCATGGCGCAAGTGGTTTAGGGTCAATTGTTTCTAAGGCCTGGAGCCGCCCAAAATTTATGGGTTCGCAGTGTTTCGGCTAGGGGAAAGCGGGACCCCGTGCGGCTATAGGTGCTGCGTTCCTTTGCTCAGCTCATTACTTCGTAGATCGGATGGTCATCTGACAGAGTACTGAGCCGAGCAGACGCTACTTGTCCTCGCTATTTGTGTCGCAAGTGAGTTGGTAGGATATAGGTCTCAACTTCGAGTGCAGCTGTAGATACTGTGCGGAAGGCTGAAAGGATTCGGATAAGAGCTGTTCTCTGTACTGTCTCCAGAAGTCGCAGATGTAACTTGTCTCGGAGCGGGTTGTGCCAGATCGTGGATGCGTATGCGGTTGTAGGTGGTTCTTGGATTAGGAGAAGGTCGAGGTTCTGGCTGTGGTGGTCGTTGATGAGAGCTTCCATTCCTGCCCAGAATTTCATCATGTTCAATTGTAGGATTTGGAAATTTGCTGTCATTGAGAGGAAGACCGAGGAATCAGCGGTGCCTGTCATGTCCAGTTTCCTGTCGGGTGCTCTCCATTGCAGTTTGAGCATCTGGTCCTGATCCCTGGGAAGCAGTGGCGCTGGTCGTGCGGACTTGTACAGTATCCGCACCTCACTCGCTCTTTGCATAAAGACTGGATCTATATTCGCATCATTCTTGGATCCTAAGATTTTTTAAAAAAATTTTATAGTACAGTACCATCTTTGATTGATTTGAAAAGACTATTTGGTCCCTTGGCGGTGAGAAAGGAAAAATATTCATGTGTAGTCAGGTTTTAAATGACTACGAAGTTCTAAAGGGAATTAATTGGCAAATACATGTACCTAGGGAGTTTAAAGCTTACAATAAATAGGCATCCTGTCTGTATTATTTAGTAGGTGAGCCAGGAGAGTACCTCTTAGGCGCGAAATGCAGTATCAGTGATCAGGTGCAGGAATTGTGTTCTTCTAGTAGTTAGAGACGCGATTTAGTTGCTATAGTAGCCCATAGAACCGAGTCCACATATCACAACACTTGCAAAGCATCTAAATGAAGCAGTAAATATCCCTCAGTTCTCAACTAAAGAAGGATCAAGACAGTGATATACTTCGGTATGCAGAAATGTCGTCCGATAATTTGAGTATCTGTGGTTGTGT
>NW_020798892.1:0-5545 GCF_003344945.1 Aspergillus welwitschiae | reverse complement strand
TTTTAGAATTAGTAGAAAATATTTAATGATTAATAATTCTAATTTATATTACTTAATAGAGATTATACTAGCATATAAGTGTTAAGACCCTGAAATAGAAATTTTGATTGATTCAATTATAAATTATAATAAAAATATGATGGCGAGCAGTATTCAGAGACATAACTGAATTATATAATATAATTCTACTTATTTTATTTTATTTATTTATTCTTATTATTTATATATATTCTTTTATACTTTCTTCTTTCTCTTTTTCATATTTGATATCCTAGTCTAAATACTCTGAATAAAATATATTTATTCAGCTTTTATATAATAATAAATATTATAGTTATTTATCTTTTTAACTAATACTACATATAACTAGTTATCTAGTAAGACTGCCAGTATTTCTCTAATATATATATTATTAATAATACTAAAAAATATTTAAGATAGAATAGCCCGAACTAAATTCGCTAGAAATTATTAATTAATTTTTAGATTATAATAGCTAGAAAAAGCTAAGCTGGATCAGTTTTGTATCCGAAAAATTTATGATAATATTTGATTATTTTCTTGAATAGAGAAACTGATAATTATATAAAAAAATTATTTAAAAAGAATTTGATTACTAAGGTAGGCGGAAGGTAGCTGGAGGGTGTGGCATGAGCGGCGGCCGGTGTGGAGGAAGCCTGGCTGGTGTGGCGGTAGCGTCCCCCTATTTAATTATCTGCAGTAGCTTTTAGTAAATATTATTAAAGCTGGATTTTTTCTACTGGCTCAAAATAGATCTATGAAATAGTTTTATTTATAATTATTATAATTACTTAAATAATCTGGTCTATATACTAATTAATATTTATAGAATTTATTATAGTTCCTGCAGTATCTGTGATATCTGAAGTAGTTATAATACTGCTGCTAATCTCTATAACTAGCAGATATTTAAATAAAATTCTGCTTAGTTTTATAGAAATTAAAATCTTCTAGTTTTTATTATATTCATTTTACCGGGATTAAAAGATAACTGTAAATTCAGTTTTGATTAATAAATAATTAAAATTATTTTAAATATCTGCTATATATATATATTTAATTTAAATAACTAGATTCTACAATATTATATAAAGATTAACAATAGAGCTGAATTATATTTTTAATAGTATTTTTATATTACTGGACTCTATACTACTTTTTATATTATTCTTTAAGTTATTTATATTATCTAGATTTATTATAAAAATTAATTTAATAATTAAGCTAGTAGAAATTATACAGATAAGCAGATATTATTTCATGGCTTACTTTAATCTAGAGTTTCTAGCTATTATTTTTTCAGCTGTGGAAAGATAGTTTATCTTTATTTATAAAAGATTATATATATTAAAATTATTAATTATAATATATTTTATTATTTTATTAGCAGTTTATTAACATTCATTATATAAACTTAAAATCTTAAGCAGGATTCAGACTTTTTTATTAATTTTTATTTATAGAGAGTTATATATATTATATATAAAAATTAATAATTATAATATAATTCATTTTAAAATTTATTTCATAGTACTGGAGACTAGATAAATATTAATAATAATAATATATATTAATATATATATCAGTTATTAATTAAGATTTTATATATATATATATATATATATATAGGTGGACTCTTATTAGATTAAATTTATATAAAATAATTTTCTATTTTAATTAGATAATATATTCTTGGGTCTTTACTACAGATATTGATATATAACTTTTATATTATAATTACTGTGTACTTCCGAACTTACTTATCCCATAGAAATAAATTTATAATTTTATTCAATAAATTTTGAATATTATATTAAAGAATTTTTATAATATAATTTTTAATTATATATTATATTCTCTTTTAAGTCTGGAAAGTGATTCATAGAATAAATAGTTATTTTCAATAAACTATTACTGCTTAAATTATATATTAGACTGTTTATATTAACTTTTATTTATCAGATATAATTATATTCAAGTATTTTAGAAATATAGACTATAATCATTAAATTTAATATCTATTAGCAGAATTAAAATATTAAATATTAAAAATACAGTTTGAAAAGCAGAATCTTAAAAATAATTTAAATAATAAGATAGTTAAAGATCTTAATAATAAAAGGTCTACAGAGAAATTTAAAAAAAATTTAATAAAACCATTTAATATTATAATCAGGGCCCCGGAGATACTGAAAATATCTGATAAATTATTAGATAAAATATTAGATAAAATATTAGATAAAATATTAGATAAAATATTTTAAGACTGTAATTAAGATTCTGGATAAGATGCTGGTTACTATAATTAAAATCTTAGGAAAAATTTAATAATATCAGTAAAAATATTTAATAACAGATTAAAAAATATCTGATAAAATTATTAAAAATCAGATACTGGGTAATAAAAATAAATATGGATTAAAAGATTTTCATATAAATATACTTTTGTATATAATCTTATTAAATTAATTAATTTGATTAATTTGATTAATTTGATTAGTTTGATTAGTTTGATTTTAGTTAATTTAAACTATACTAATTTAGATATTTTTATTAACTTCAGTATTTCTGTAAAAAATAATACCAGTAATTTTATTTTTATTTCTAATATTAAAATTATTAATATAATTTTATTCTTTATCTTATACAGTTTAGTAAAAACCCTGCAGCAGCAGTTGTTATTAAAAAAATAAAAATCTTTATCTGGATTTTTATTCAGATTTGTAATTAGATAACTGGGCGGGTCCTTACTTTATTATATAAAAAAATGATTTAAAATAATAAAATTAAAAATATTAAAACTGGTTTTTAGTTCTAGTCTACTAACTGAACTTTCTAAATATCTTTATTTTGTAAGAATACTTGGGATGATTATAAAAGAGATATCATTGAATATTAGACTTTCTATAATAATTAAGCCCGGGAAAGAACTAGACTTTATTAATAAAAATATAATTATTTTATTCATATTTCTAACTGGCTTGAGGAGATGGAGCTGAGTTCAATATTTTGATTATTATTAAAATATATTTTAGAAATTTAATGTAAATAAATTATATCTAGTAATATTACTATTAATTAAATTACCAGCCATATAGACTCTAGCTCGAATACTAGCTGAAGTAATTATAATAAATTTATTTACTGGTTTCTGAATTATTTTAGAATTATTTATTTATTTTTATTATAGTAACTGGATTGACCACAGCAGTATATCTGTTTATTAGAAAATATTAAACTTATTTTATTTATATAAGAAATTCTTATACTAGACTTCATATTTTAACTTCATGCCGGTACAGCTGTAGTATAAATATTAGAAATTATAAAAGAACCTAGTATTATAGGGATTGTAGTAATTACAGCGGCCGCAGGACTTACTATAATTATAATAGTTATAATAATTACTAGAATTAAGATTAAAATTAAATTATACATAGTATTTTGAAGAATATATTTTCTTAATTATTTTAAAAACTGCGAAAGTCTTTTCTATTATTATTATTAATATATTTATTTTTTATCGCTTCCGGATTTAATATATTTTATTATTAATTTAATAAGATTCTTTGTAATTAATATATTCATAAAGATCTGATTAGAATTTTATCTTACAATATTTTTTATTATAATCTTTAATATAATATGGGGATATTATTCTTTAAACCGTGCAGGTGGGCCGGGCATACTTATATTAATTATATTAATTATATTAAAAAATTTTATAAAGAAAATTATATAATTTAATTTATAAGATTAGACCCCGCAGTATTATCTTGATTTTTAATATATAATTAATATCTCAGAAATTTTAAAATATAATAATAAAAAAAATTATTTTAATTTAATCTCAAGCAGCCGCCGGTTTATTTTATTAATAAATCTAGTTAACAATACTCAGATTATTTCTCCGTAAATTTTTCTTAAGCTATTCTACTATTTTTTTAAAAAAAAAGAAGAGAGGAAGAAGATGAAAATATAATGATCTAAAATTATTATTAAATAGAAAAAGAAGCTAGATAATATTATTATAAATCTTTTCTATTTTATAATTATTTAAATAAGAAAATTAATATTTCTGTTTTAAAATATTGTAATATAATTCTAATAGATAAAACTGCTATAAAATCTTGATTTAAAAACTATTATATCTTTTTCTAGACTGCAGAAGCAGAAATAATCTTATATAAAAAATATATATATATTATAATATATATATTATATTTTTATTTTATATAAATAATACGTCCAGGAATGAGTATAGGAATTAAAAAGTTTAGAAATAGAAAAAGATAATAAAATCAGTTACTATGTATATTTAATAAAAAATCTATCTAATTTCTAAAATTAGTAATAATAATATTCTTAAAATATTTCTCAGGGGTTTATTCATAGAATTTATTTATAATTTAATTTATAAGCTGGATTATTATCTACAAAGCCTACTAGATGAATAATTTAATCTAAATAATCTTTATCCTTTAGTTTGAAATGAATTATTATATATTAAATAATTTCTTTATATTAAATCATAGAATTATATATTTATATAATAATAAAATCAGTATTACTAATTTCTAATATTAATTATTATATTTTTTACGGGTAACAGCAAAGACAGAAACAGAAATTAAAATTATAATAATATATAGAATAAATATAGAATATATATAAAATATAAACTTAAAAAAATATAATAAATATCTAATCTAATACATAGCAGTATATAAATAAACTGAAATATTTTTCTTAATTGAATATTTTTATACAGAGAATTTTTTTAAATTATTTTATAATAATACTAGCAGTACCAGCAGCTGTTAAGAATAATATATTATAAATATAAATATATTATATATATATACAAAAGAAGTTAAGCTAAAAAATTCTATTTTTTTAGGATTAAATATAAATTTTATTTAAGAATACTAAGATTATTTGTATTTTTCTAGATTTCAGGACCTGCTGCAGATATATACAGAATCTATTAATAATAACAATATCTTTAGTATTAGCTTTATTATTATCCTATTAAATATTCTAGAAAATATTTTTCCAGCCCTACGGGTCTTTTATTTTATTTATAAAAAATTAATTCTCTGATTCAGCTCATTTTTTTAAAAAATAAAAGCAGTAGAAAGAGACGCTTAGTTAAAGATTTAGAAAATATAAAAAAATAAAAATAATAAAAAATATATTAAATCAAAGATTTAAATAATAAGAAAACGAAGATAAAAGCAGCAGAGAGATATACTAAATTAAAAATTTAGAAAATAAAAAAAACAAAAATAAGAATAACAGAGAAATATTATTACTAAGTTAAAAATTAAGAGAATAGGAAGGCAAAGATAAAAGCAGTAGAAAAATATATTAAATCAAAGATTCAGAGTGTGAGAGCTGATTAAATATATCTTATTTGGTGCGTCTAGACTAGAATATCAGATATGAGGAGGGAAGGAAAGAAGAATAGAAAAATATATATATATATAATAATATATATAATAAATAAAATAAATAAAATAAA
>NW_020798891.1:0-5607 GCF_003344945.1 Aspergillus welwitschiae | reverse complement strand
TTATCTTATATAAACTGTTATATTTATTCTATTTAACAGGTAAACTTCCATATGTGATCCCGAGTAATTATATAAAATAAATAAATAATAAAAAATATCTAATTAAATAATATTTTTAATTTATATTTTTTATTACAAATAACAATTTTAACTAGTTATTTTAAAAACAATTTATAAATAAGATAAATCATTGAATAATATATAATAAAAAAGTTTTAATTTATAAATTCTATAAAATTCTTCTAGAAATCAGCTGTAAATTATTTCCCGCAGTTAGAAAAAAACATATTAAATAATCTAATTTAAATATATATTTAATTTACAAATAAGCAGGCTATATCCTGGGTAATATCCATTTAATATATAAAATAAAGATTATATATTAATTAAATTAACTTATTACTATGAAAATAGTTTTAAATCTAAAATAATCTTTTAGAAAGAAATGGAAATCTATCAAAATATATTATTAAAAATATAAAAAAAATAGTTGAAATTAAATCAAATTTAAAAAGAAAGTATAATAAATATTTTTTATATATTAGATAAGTATCCATATAATCAGACATCTTTATTTTGAATATTCTAATAATATTACTGCTTTATAAGAACTAATATTTCTATATCTTCTAGATATATAAATAATAATTGATAATAGGTTGTATTTAATAATTAAATCTAAAGATTATTCTTACCAGAATTATTAGCTAGTTTCAATATAATAATAATTTATCTTTGAAAAAATAATTATCTAATTATTATACTTTTTTCTAGAAAAGTTTTTAGTAATAAATAATTATAATTAGCTATAAGTACTTCATTAATTATTTAAAATATCTATTCTATGGAAACTTAAATTCCAGATATAAAAAATATAAATAAAAATATAAATAATACTGGATTTCAACTGCTCTAGTTTTAATAATATCTAATGTTAATAATTCTTAGATATTCCAGTACTAGACTTCTTTCAAATAAAATAATCAGCTAGAATATTATTCTTTTTAAATAATGAAAAGGAATCTCTGGCACTCTGCCTAGTAAGTTTAGTAGATATTGAATTTTTATTATTATAAATCTTCTAGTTTTGTTACTTTATTAGAGTCTGTATATTTACTAATTTTTTTCTTATAATTATTATAATTATATTCTAACAGGGACATGATTTAGGAATAATAAATTATAAAATATTATATTTTATTAATTTAATAAAGAAAATTTCTATAATTATTTTTTACTATATTAATCTTAATTTATATAAATCTTGGAAAATTATAGAAGCTTAAAAACTCTAATTTTTGTAATAATTATAGAATATCATTATTGAATAATTACTGTAGTCTTAGCAGGATCTATGTATATATTTTTAATAAAAATAATAAAATTTAAAAAAGTTTTTAATTCCAAGATTTAGCTCTCTGGTTGTTATAAATAAAATAATAATATGTTTGTTATTTATATACTATATTTCTAGAGGGCTTTATTATACTTTTTAAACAAACTACTCTATCTTTAGATAAGTATATTATATTATTTAACTATAAAATTTATTTTTAATTCTATTCTATTTGTAAGATTACGACCAAATTAAAATAATTTTTTAATTTGTCTTATATATTTTATTAATTTTCTTTTATAATCTTTTTGTAATTATTCATTCTTCATTTAATAGAATAATTAAGTGCTATTATAAGCTCTTTTTATGCAAAATTAATCCAGTTTAAATTTCTTTAATGACTATAAATTGAAATTAATTAGTAATTTCTAGAAAATTCAGTTCGGGCTGTTTTATTTTAACTGTTTTTTAGTATTATTAAATACATGTCAGAGAAATACTAGCATCTTACTAGATAGTTAACTGCGTATAATATTAGCTAAAGAAAAGAATAAATAGTTATAATATTTAATTTATCTAGAAGCTGATTTAATATATTTTATTTAATATATTTAACTTAGAAAATTAAGCATGAGAAGGGAAAGAAAGAAGTATAGAAGAATATATATAAATAGTAAAGATAAATAAATAAAGTAAAATAAATGGAGTAAATAGAACCATATCATGTAATCCAGTTATATACCTCTGAACACCGCTCGCCATCACAATATTAAGGTTAATTGAGTCCTTGGTCTTGTAAGAATATATTTTAAGTACTAATTATAATAATTTTGAGTAGTTATCAAAATATTTTATTCGATATATAATAATCTGATTAAAGAAGAAAATCAGACAATATAATTTAATACTATTTATAGATTATTTTTGACTGAGTTTTTTAATATCCATAAATATAGAAAGTATAGTAGATATTGATTTTATTTGTTTTATAAAAATAATTATTAATTGTATAATTTTCTGCACAGTATATGTAGGCAGGATATCTATAATAATATTAATATATATATTTATAATTTTAATATTCAAAATATCAAAAAATATATTAATTCTAATTGGAAATTATAATATTAACATTATTATTAACTAGCAGGATCTCTGTATAGATAACTTTCTTGGTAATATAATTATTATTAGATTTTATAATTATTATAGAAAATATAAGTACTTCTAAATAATCTTTCTTAAGATTTTATATCTTTAATATATATATCTATCAGAATTGTTAACAGTGCAGTAATAAATATGAATAATAAATAAGTATTTAACTAGCTTATATTACTATCTTAAAGAAATAGTTCTTCTGATTATATTGATATTTATATATATAGGAATTACAATATATCTGTAATACTTGAGTAATATATATATTTTCAAAGCTCTAATCAAGAAAATTCTCATATATATGAAATATTCAATATTGATATTATGAGTAATAAATAATATATTACTACTTATAAAAATCTAACTTTAATTTTATACCTTAAGACTATAAAATCTCCGTAAATAATAATAATATTATAAATTTAACTAATTATAATTTAGTTTTCATAATAGTGTAAATGGACTACTGTACGGATAATTATATATATATAATTCTAAGAATAAAATAAAACCCTGTCTCGCTATTTCAAGATAAAAATAAAATAAGTATATGAAAACTAAGTTTCTTTGATTTATAATACTGTAATTAATTTAATAAACTTAAATTATATAATATATTATATTATATATATAAATAATATTCTTAATCCTGATAAGATTCTTTCAGTTATTCTCTGTATATATAATTATAATATATAGAAACTTTGAAAAAAATGCTTTTTAGAAGCCCATGCCCGTTATTATTCAATAGAGTATTTATCTAAATATACAGATTTATTGTATGGGTCAGATTGATTACTTGAGATTATATAAGTTTTTAATAGATCTTTATAATATTACAATTATATAATATTGAGAAATGTTGAGAAAGCTACGTAGATAGTTATGAAAAGTGGTTAATTATTATTTTTCGATGTCTTTTGACCCCTAAAGACACTGGGTGGCGTGCTTTTGCAGGGGTGCTGGTTTTTGGGGGTGTGGTCCTTATATATTTTGTTAAATCTCTTCTGAGTAATCTTTTTTTATTTATTACTTTACTATATAGAAAATGCACATACTATATTATTAGACTTTTTTATTTAGATGAAATTTAATTTAGCTTTCTCTAGTCGTCGCGGTTCAAGTGATTTTATTAATCAATATTATCTTGAGATCCAGATCAGGCTATTCTGTTTTAGCTGTTTTAATAGGGAGGCGCTACCGCCACACCAGCCAGGCTTCCTCCATACCGGCCTCCGCTCATGCCACATCCTCCAGCTACCTTCCGCCTATCTTAGTAGGTAAGGCTTGCATTTTTGAGCAGATAAAATACTACCATCCTTCTAATCAGAACTAGTTTTTGCTTCAGGTATCTGTTTATTACCTGAGGTCTGAATTTTCTGTCTTAGATAATAATAATTCTAAAGTAGTAAGCGGTAGGGTTCTGCCTGACTCAAAAAGTAAGCCTTATTTAAAAGAGAGCAAGCCTTATCTACTAAGGTAGACGGAAGGTAGCTGGAGGATATAGCATGAGCGGAGGCCGGTATGGAGGAAGCCTGGCTGGTGTGGCGGTAGCGCCTCCCTAATTTTAATAAAAATAATAAATATATTTACTATATAATATATATAAAGTCCTGTATCTGATAAAATTAAATGTGTATAAGAATATTAAACCCAATAAAGGTAACACTTATAAAATAACCAAAAATACTGAAGAAGTAGTTGAATTCAAATCCTTAGTTTCAAAAACCCAATACTAGCTAGCCCATGTATCGTAGTTTTATTAAATAATGTTCTCTGTAATGGATGATTAAATAATAATATACTTTTTAAATGATAAAATCCTACCGAAGATATTATCAGAGATAGAATATATATTATAATCATACTTATAAAGTCTTTATTCATATTTTTAATCAAGAATCCCACTGAATATAAGATATCTTTAATAATAATTAGTATATACTATTATTATTTCCCAGACCTTGTTGATGCAACAGAATATTTTATATTAGAATATTTTGAAAACTTTGCTATAGATAAAAAGTCAACTTGACTAAGTAATAAATGACTTTCATTAAATCAAATATATTATTTCAAATAACGTACAAATCAATAAAATATATTAAAAATATATATATATATATATATCAAACTATAAATCAATTTTAACTATTTATATAATCTCAGATGGGTAGATTTATATAATCTCAATATCAATATTAGTAGATTTATTATTCAATTTCGTAAGATTATCTACACAAATTATCATATGTTAGATATTAATTATAATGAATCATTTATTTCTATTACTAGCAGGACAACTTTAAATACGTTTATAATACATATAATATCTATTTACTTACATATATAGATACAGAATAGATACATATCTATAAAATAATACACTACATTTTATGAGAAATTACTAGACCAAATATATTTTTATAATAATAATTTATAGTTTTACCAGGCAGCCAATATCTAATATTAACTATTTAATAAAATATCCAGAAAAATAAATTATAATTATTGGGAAAAGATTATTGTATATATAAAACTATTTGATTGATTATTTATGTTAAGAATTCTGTTCTTACTAGTTTCAGAAAAAGTATAGTTATAGTTAAATGATATCTAAATGAAATATATATTTAATGTAAATGATAAATAAATCAAAATTCTTATTAAAATATAATACCTGATATAGCTAGTTACCAGGGAAACATTATATATATATTAATACTGCTAACTCCAAGCGGATCTTAAACTAGAGAAATGATGTTAATTTTATTAAAAAGATTAAAAATTACTATCTCTCGATAACTAATCTTATCAAATAAAATATTTCTATTATTTAATATACTCTAGAAATTACCAACCGGCTGAGAGTTTCATTGAATTTTTTCGTTTTAGAATATTTATTATAATTTTTATATTTATTCCAAAATAATCCCCGGCACAATTCCAGTTCTGTATCTAAAAAATACTAGCTAAAATGATTATATCTTCTAATCTAGATAATATCTTAAGCTTCTACAGTGGTATGTCAATAGTTTGCGTTGCCCATATTATACGCTAACCAAATTTGATTCCGCCTTCCAGATACAGTTAGATCGTAAATATTCTGT
>NW_020798890.1:4483-5660 GCF_003344945.1 Aspergillus welwitschiae | reverse complement strand
TTCTAATAAAGTATATTAATAATATTTATATATCTATCTGATTTCTTACTATATAGAATAACTATCTGAAACTATAACATATATATAAATATACTAAATAATAAAAATAAATATCTATATTTAAAATTTTTATCTACCAAGTCCAGTCTAATTTATATACTCAGATAATATATATTTATATTTATATATTATAATTTCTATAGTATAAAACTCGACTGGTCCCCCCGTTTATTTATAAAAAATAAAGATTAAATTTATTAAAAACTGTTATTATTTTAGTATTTATTTTAATTCTAATTTATTAGAATAGATATATCTAAGATAATTATGAATTAAAATTATTAATTTACTTTTTATAGTATTCTTAATAACAGGTTTAATATAAAAAATATTTATTTTAAATTTATAATATATATATATATATATATATATATTATAGATTATAGTTTTTTAATTTTTATACAGCAGCTCCATATGGCTTATATAAAATATTTATAAATATTAAAAAATATGTTTAATATTTTATTAAAATTCTTGAAAATATATAGTATTAAATTTTATATTATATAGCTAGAATTTTTTTAAATAATATCCTGTAAGACTTTTAAATTTTATTTTTATATATTATCTTTTTATCTTATATTTTCACGTAAATTATTAAAATAACTATCTGCAGATCTTAATCTTGTTATTTTATTAAATATTTTATATTATATATAACGGTCTACTGCAAGAAAAAATCCTGATTAAAACTTTATATTATTATTCTTACAGAGATCTAAGAGATTTTATCTAATTTCTTAATAAATATTCAGTAGATTTATTCAGTTTTCAAATAATTAATTCTATAATAGTTTTTTTATTATCAAAATCACCGGATATCTTAATTACAGATTTAAGAAAAAAGATACTTAAGTAATATACATAATTTAATACTTCTATATAGATTTATATAGATAGTAGTAATCATAGAAGAAAAATTAGTATAATAATAATTATAGGATTCTGATGTTTTAGCTGCCATATCAGTCTTAAAATAATAATATAATATATATTAAAAAACTAGTCAATATAAATATAATTCTTATTTTAATTAACTATAATTTATAAATACTTTTATTATTAATCTCAGAGATCTTAATATTCTTATTTTACTGATTCTATATTTTCAGAGATA
>NW_020798890.1:0-4473 GCF_003344945.1 Aspergillus welwitschiae | reverse complement strand
TATTTATTAAGTACAGCCTGATTTATCTAGTTAAATAATATATATTTATATTAATATATTATAATTTCTATATTATAGAACTCAACCAGCTCTTCTACCTATTAAAAATTAAGATTAAATGTACTAAAAATTTCTATTATTTTAGTATTTATTTTAATTTTGATTTGTTAAAATAAGTTTATCTGAAGTAGCTATAAACTAAAATAATTAATTTAATTTTTATATTATTTTTTAATCACAGACTTGATATAGAAAATATTTATTTTAAATTTATAATATATATATATTATAATCGTAATCTTCCAGCTCTTACGTAACTGTATTATATAGTTTATATAAAATATTTACAGATATTAAAAAATAGTTTTTAATATTAAAATTTTAGATAATACCTAGTACCTTGTTTTCTATTATATAACTAAAATTTTTTAAATAGTATTGTATAATTTTTAAGATTTATCTCTATATGCTGCCCCTCCCCCTCTGTCGTATATTTAAATAAATTATTAGAAATATCTGTTTATAAGTTCTAGTCTTATCATTTTATCAGATATTTTATAATATATATAATTAATAATTTACTATAAGAAAGAATTTTAAAACTTATATAATTACTTTTACAGAAACTTGAAAAAGATCTAATCTGATTTCTTAATTAAAATCTAATAGATTTACTTAATTTTAAAATAATTAATTCTATAATAATGTCTCTATAATAAAAACTACTAGATATATTAATTATAAATAAGAAAAATACTTAAGTAATATATATAATTTAATAATAATATTTTTTTTATATTTATACGGACGGCAGCAGTTATAAAAAATATTATATAATAATAAATATAGAGTTCTACTGTCTCAGTTACTCTGTTAATCTTGAGATAATATATATAATATATATTATAAAAAAATATTTTTATTAGTATTGATATAATTTTTGTTCCAGTTAAATAATTATAGCTTATAGATATCTTTATAAATAATTTTAATAATAGTCTTATATTTTTACTCCACTAATCTCTGCACTTTTGAAAATATAATATATAATTATTCTTTTCAATAACCAGGCTGTGATCCAGGCCTATACTAATTTCTTTAATTAATATTAATTAGATTAATATTTTATATATAATATTATTATATAATTTCTTTACAGTAGCTCCCCAGCCACAAAAGAATTTTCAATAATAAGTATACTGATTATCTAGTTAAGACCGGTATTGAGGATACTATCCAATAAGATATTATTAATAAAATTAATAAGCTGATTTAATTTATAATTTATTAGGTATACTTTAAATTCCTGACTAACAAAGTCTGGACGATATAATAGAATTAATTTATACGATATAATAGAATGGGAATACAGTTAATCTAATATATTTTATTTATATATATATAACATGCAGGTGTGTATATAAAATCTTTTGAATATTTTATAAATAATTATAGATAAATATTGAAAATCAGATCTACCAGTCTGGCCCGCAAAGTAATACTGTTTATTTTAATAATATAAATTTTCAATTACACTATAATTCTATAAGAATTCTAAAGGATCTTATTTTTTTATAAATTTAATAATATTATTCATCCCTGCCAGCCACGCGGAGGAAGATACTATTATAATATAAATCTTTATTCAAAAATAATTAATATAACTGCACGGGAATTATATTCACCGGTAGTAATAGTGTTTGATAAATAGAATCTCAGATATATATATATATCAGCTTATATATAGATTAGAGCCTTTTCTAATTTATATAGATAGCATGGAGTAATATATAAGGATAGGTAAAATGAGAATTAGAGAAAGCAAGTATTTTATATTATATGAATATATTTATATATTTATCGCGTGGTTCTGGATATTAATAATTCTACCAGTTACTTTAATAATATATCTAGCTACTAACGTAATCAACGGTTGGACGGCCCATCTGGTAATCCTATACAAAAGATCTTTTTTAAAATATAAGATATCTTAACCAATAAGAGTCTGAATGATGTCAATCTTTATATACAGACTATAAATAATATAAAAAACCAGTAGATATCTTTCAAAATTCTTTTCAAGTATATTTAGTAGTATATTATATTACAATATCTGTATTTTATCTGTATTTGATAAAAGTATAATACATTCCATATAAAGAAAAAAGTATAAAAATGAAAAAGTTATTAGTCACTTATTCTTATATATATACTTTGCATATAAAGTTAAAGCTTTCTCAAATCCAGTATTGGTTGAGATGTAATAGTGTCAAAAGATATCTTTTATATAGGATAGCAGGATGGGCCGTCTAACCGTGTGGGCCGTCCAACTGTTGTTTTCAGTAGAGCGATACCATTTGCCACTCAGCCGCTATGGCTGACATAAGCGTGTATGAATAAATAAATAAATCAATCAATCAATATAAATTATGATTATTCTTATGAAATTTCACCAGAAGCACGCTCTGTAATTCTTTATAAACTTTTAAATAAAGTAATCTCCAGTTAAATTAGCATGTTAGTTTAGAATCTTGTGTTTATTAATTTATCGTATACAAAAATACTTCTAAACGTCTTAATTAATTAATATTATTATATTATTCGGGTAGATCTTGTAAGCTTAATTGATTTATTATATATTTTTTAGATAATTTATTAATTACTAAAAATAAACTGAAAAGTATTATTTCTGTAACCTGTACTTAAAAACATATATATAAAAGACTATAATTAAATATATCTTTTATTTATATAAAATATATGAATAGAAGATTAAGCAGAGGATACTTCTTAATATTTTAAGTATATTAAAAAATATTATAAATTCTACAGATAATATAAAAATATACCTGAAATAAAATTATATTTTCTGATAAATATTCTATTAAATATAATATTTTAGAAGGCGGTGGATATATTTTTTAATTAATTAATGAAAGCTCTTAATATAACTTAATTAATATATAATATCATAGCAAGATCCATCACTAGATAATTTAAATTATTATTTAAATTATCTAAAAATATATAGATTTAATTATTATAAAGCATGATCTAGAGATACTTTGAATAATTATATATAGAATTCTTTATATATAGAAAGATTTGGTAGAAATATTGAGTTTTGAATAGAGTCGTTTCTTGAGGCAGGAGACGGGTGTCCCGAGACTTTTGACCCCGTAGTGTATATATATTTTTATAATAGATAGATTCTAAATAGAATATATAATAAAAATTAATATAGGAATAATTACATTGGTAAACTCTTTGGCTTTGCTAATATTAAGATTTATAGTATTTATTTAGATAATGAAATTATATATCATTTATATTCTTCATACCATATTAATTACTTGAACTGATTATATATTATATTATATACAGTATGATAATATTGAAATTTATTATCTAATTTTATAAACTAGTATAATAGAATAAATATAATATAAAAAGCAGTAAGAAACCTTATAAATTATTAATTAATTTCCAATATTTTTTCGTAATATTTTTTGATATCATGATAAGTATACAATAAATTACCGGAACTTTCTAAATATAATTAAAGTAATAGCAGCCTGTGATATTTATATATTTCCTAGACATACTGAAAAATAAAAATAAAATAAGATAGTATATAGTTTTTATTTTCTTTGATCTTATTATTTAGCAATTTATAGAAAAGTCTAATTATTTTAGAAGGTTTTTCTAGAATATTTATAAAAGTTAAGATTTAACCAGCTTCTTAAGAAAAGCTTTTGATTCTGAGTAATAAGTAATCTATATAAGTATTTTATTCTTGATAATCAAGAATTTAATCTATATAAATTTCAGTTTAAATTTCAAGGCATATCAAATTATTCTGGATTTAAAACTTATTAAATTAAATGCAAATAATTTTAATATCAAAGCTACTATAGAGACAACTATTTAAATTAGATAAGAAAAAATTTAGTTTAAAAATGTTTAAATTTTCATTTCTAGTAATATAAATATATTCTACAGAACTTATATAGTTCGATAAAATTAATATTAGATTATAAAGTTTTATCTCATATTTATAGAATAAAAATTTGTAAATTTAAAATTTAACAATAGAAATTACTATTTAATGGATACTAAATTCTAATATCTAGAATATACAACAGAACAGCCTTTCTTTAAGAAAAGATAATTATATATTCTCTATCAGAATTATTAAAATAAATATTATTAGATAGTCCGCTAGAAACTATTTTAAAAATGAATCCATATAAAGAAATTATTCTATAACAATTATCATCTGAAAAAGATTTCAATATAATATAAATGATTATATATATATATTTCATATATTAAGAAGTTACTATATCCAGATACTAATTATAAAATAAAACTAGTTACTAAACTTATGTACAGTATAAATCTAGTCGGATTGAGAAATGAATCTTTATAAGTAAATTCTAGTTTAATCTTATCTATTATAAATGGATTAAT
>NW_020798889.1:0-5857 GCF_003344945.1 Aspergillus welwitschiae | reverse complement strand
TGATACTAAACAGGCCCACCACTCCTGTCAGGGGATATCTCCGAGGAGATCGTACGACACAGGCCCGCCATTCCTGTGAAGGTGCACACTGTTGCGCTTGCGCATTCCAGTGAGTGAGGACAGGGAGCCTGGTCCTGGAGTGAACAGGACTGGGAGACGCCGGCCTTATATCTCCAAGCGCTCCGGTCGCCCGGCAAGACCAACCGTGCAGCATTAGCATCCAGCCTCGCCGACTTCAAGTACCAGAACCGTCATGCGGTCGAGATGGACTTCAATGGTCGTTCAAGTGCGGGGTGGGCATCTGGCCATCTCTGCGTGTGCTCCCTCCTACCAAATACGCAAGAAGCCATCTCCCCAAATGACCATGTACGTTCAGGCTTTAGCTCAAAGACGTGAGGGCCCCAGTCAAAGACGCCGACTGGGGGAAAACTCGGCGTGGGCATGGGCGGGCAGGGCGAAGATGTGTGCGACTCGTGGGACCGCGCCGTTGGTCAATGCACGTCTCAAGTACACAAAGATACTTTGAAAACGGGTTGTAGGTCTGCACAAGTGGGCTTTGCCACTTGGAAACAGTTGGGAAACCGTGGTCCAACAGAGCACAATGGTTGCCAATTCCTTCTTTCGTCGTATTATCTCCAGTTTCTACAGCTCCTCTGCGCAGTACAATACCCAACCTCTGTCGAGTTAATTTATTGCCCAAGATGTCATTTCCCGAATACTGTACTAGAATAGAAACCGCCCAAATTTCACCTTGGGAAGCTTCTCGTCTTCCCGTCCTTCTGAACGAACAATGTTCCCCCTGAAACTCAATGGGACAAACTGGGATTATGTATCGAGTATCACATTATTTTGTATCGGCTTTTTTCATCAGGCCCACGTCTTATTGTCACAATAGGCAGAAGAGAGACACCCTCGATGAGAGAAGAATGCACCTGCGCCAGAGTGATTCCCGGGCTCCACATGATCGTGGCACGGGGAGAAGCGTGACCTCCTAGGTAGCACCTAGTTCCAGACGAGGCAACGCCATGGACGAATCAGATGGCATTGCGTCGAGTGGGTAATTTAACTTTCTTTCGCTGACCTGAGTCCAATGTCTAATGACTTCCTACGCCACGGTGACCGGCACGCTCAATTAAGGTTTGTTTGGGCTTTCTTAGTTCCAGCTTGACCGCTGAGGTTTTCTTGCTCGCTATTCAGGGGTATAAGCCTTGTAGTGGGTTTCTTTTTTTGTTTGATTCTCGCATATTTCCCAGCTTCGAGGCGTCGACACAGATCTCGTGTGATTGCGCTATTTGTGGTCTTGGAAACACTGCGCTTGCGAGGGAGTGAAGAATCAAACGTGACCTTCCGGATTACTCTATGGATGGATAAGGCCAGAACGAAAGGGTCAAATCTCCATGTTGGGGTGGAGAACCGCTGAATGTCTCCAGGCAATCTGGCCGACCAGAACCGGTAGCCATGGTAAACTGAGGGTAACGGTGGGCAACATACTGGCTGGTACCGTGTGCTCAAGACAGAATATCTCAGTCATCGAGAGCCTGTCGGTTAGGAGAACAGAGAAAGTTGTCGCTGTGTTTTGCCTTGGTGGATACTGCTATCTTGAGGGTCAGGCGGTTGTGCTCGTAGCGATGGAATTGCCCGACTCTGCACTCTGAGTTAACCACTGGCTCTATGAATTGTCAAGCTGCTTTCAGCTATGACAGTCCGTGCTTTTACTGCACCTTAAGTTACCAGTTGAGACCGCGATAGTAGTGATGTTAGATGTACACAGGCCTTTTTCCCCCTTCATTGCCGGATACAATACTTATGGACTAGTTACAAATCGAAGAATCCATTCCTCTTGAGGCCGTATGAAGTGATGCAGTTATAGTCGGTCCCCCAACGAAGGTGCCTAGCCCCAGTCTAAGAATAAAATATGAAGGCTGAACGTATGCCAAACGAAATATCGTAAGTGGCCGCAATGGCCTGCCAGAGCATCATGTATCCCGCAAAAAGGCCCTAATTCATCTCAACCAATCCCACTATGCTTGTGTGCAATTGAGACGCGATGCAGAGAACAGTGCGATTAGGCCAGTTCTCTGGTGGACTTAGCGGGGATCATCCACGCAGCGCTGGAAGGATGGCAAACCAATTTGCAGTGCGAGTTGTGGTCATTGCCTGCACGACACAACACACGGGACGGATTGGGTTCTTTCTGCTTGCTGATCATGACCCTGGCCCTGGCTGTATGCCTGACGAGGTGGGATTTCGGGCGATGGAGCGAGTGACCTTCGACTGCGATCATTCTCAGCTTGGTTTGGAGGTGGGGTCGGCTGGAGTTCTGGCGCCGGCCTCTGCTGCGCTGAGCTATGTGGACCACTTTCGGTCACGGCGGCGTGTAGTCGCAGTCCCAGGTATCGTGTCCGACCGAAGCAGTTGCGACACTTCATGGTACCCAACATCCACCGTCTAGTGCGGAGATCCTTTGATTCGACCAGGAGACTCCCTGTGCTCGACAATACATATAGAATTACATAGGCATACTTAGCTATGGCGTTTCACTCACTCTGATGAAAACAGAGCCTTTTATCTGCAACTGAGTGTTCAAACCTTCAGCATCACCCAGCCATTCGGTCCGTGTTCTCAATCCATCTGTGGCCACTTTCGCATCTCTCATTGTTATCGTTGCATTATACAGCCTGATAGCATGTGATTTGATATCAGCTTACTTTACAGAATATATGACAACCTTCCCTACACTACCGGCAACGCAATCTCGCAACGATGGAAACCTATACCCGGGGACGGTGTCAGCCTGAGGTTCCTAGACTCTATATATACTATAGCTTTTAGTCAACGTGGCCAACAGTATGTGTCAAATAAAAAAAAAATATGATAATAAGTAAACCCCTAATGAATAATAAACATTAATCGATAATCAAGACACTCACCGGAAGAGTGGTTGTTGCTGACAGATATCTGCCGTCGTGTCATTTGTGAATGGGTTCCTTGGGTGCCTGACACCCAATATTATGCACGTTTGTTTCCGGGACCTCGTTTCCCGGTCGACTACCTTCACCACTTTCATCTGATGACCCAAACAAACAAACAACTCGCCGAACGAAGCTCCTGTTCACCTTTAGAACACAATATACGAGGACATAACAGGATTTGGGTATCGACAGAGGCTTTGACCATGGCATTCTCGATGAGCGAGAGACTTGCCGACATGTATTGATCTAAACACGTTGCGCTCTTTTCCACTCTTAGAGCTGTTCATGTTTGTTCTATCGGGCAACATTTGTAGGAATAACTAGGAGGCCCCACTGTAGGCAGCTGAGCCGCATAGAAGTGTGACTGCCTAAAATCCACTCCACATGTAGTAACTGGCAGCAGAGCCAGTCAATATCATGTATAACAAAGCAAGGGCGCAGACGATGCCAAGATTCCGTAAATTATATAAGTCAACCGCACACTTGCAGGCTATTGGCACCAACGGGAATCACGACCTCCAGGACTAATAATAGCTTCTTCTACGATATTATAAACAGGCGCCTCTTCCCTCAGACTTAGTTGTTTCAGCTTTAATCTTCACTGCTACCCACACAAGTCAACTCGGCAAAACACTGCTCGTCTCGAACTCGGATATCGACCACACGCTATCTACTTCCTCTATCCATTTTTATTTCTGTTGGCATCAGCCGTCAAAAGCCGTTGGCCCTGCGGCCAGCTCGCAATGGGAACTCGAGGTCTTGAGGTTGTACGCTTCAATCGTCGTTACTACATTCGATATCACCGGCTTGACAGCTACTTTGAGGGCCTCGGAGCCAAAATTGTTGCAAAAATCCCCACAGACCCTGACGAATACCAAAGTACATGAGAGGGGATAGCCTATACTTTATAATAAGCTAATGAATGGCAGATTGGCTCCAGTCCATGCGAGCAGAGTATGCGGCCAAGGAAAGGGCCCTTGAAGCCCTCGTCTACGAGATACGCGACGGCGTCCAACCCGACTATTCGCAGTTTAGCGAGTTAGTGTCGCTTCCTTCAGAGATACCGCGACTAGATGACCATGATGCCGAGTACATATACGTCATCAATCTCGACCACGAAGTTCTTACCATGAATTACGGCATACATTGGAAGCTGGGCAATGTACCGCGTGAGAACAATCAATGGCTTCACGCAATCGATGACAGCATCTATATGTACAAGCCCACAATCTCCCTCGAGAGGTGTCCGGAAGAGCACATGGCCTCGCTGGCCCTGGCGTTGCCCGCGCCCAAATGGCAGATCGACTATAACTTTCGCCAAGTAACCCCAGTGACGGATATCGCGGAGGCGCGAAAAGCATTTCTCACGCACGTCCTGGCCAATGTCCTTCTTGAGTACAAGGATGAGATCACTAACTTTGGGAGGGAGTGGGACCCGGATTCGTTCCCCTTTCGCGAATTGACTTTCGCTCTTGTCTCAATTGCCTCTGGCCAGGCTAAATTCCATTCTTTTCCGGCCCAGCGTTGCAATCCTCGAAATTGTGGGTCATGGAACTGCAACTCCAAACACTTACCCAAGTCCCCAGGATGGCTTGACACAACGTGGGCTGGGAATAGGGCTCCGTTGCTGGAGTTTGGTTCCCTGTCCCATAAAACAGGCGAGCAGCCAGGGGTAGCGCCCGCGGAGACAATATACTGGTTCAATGACGCGCTTGTCAGTCTTACGCTGGTGATTGACGGCGAGGCGATCAACAGGGCCGTTGAATGGGGTCTCCAGCAGGGCCGCGCCAACTTCCAGATAGTCGTTCTTTCTCTCTTCAAAGTGGCTTTGGCAGAAGTCACTATGCGTAAAAATGGGGTTCCGATCGTGAAATGCAGCAGCGGTCTTGATCTCTCGCCTTTGCGTGAAGACTACTGTATGAGCACACATCCGCGCGAGCGACCAGAGGCAAAACCTGGGATGCAGATCCGGCGTCGGCGTGGTGAGCTCTTCATGCAATCGAACTGCACGGGGTCAGTCGAAAGACTGCGGAGCCAGTTCCCCGGGCTCGCGGCGTTGGTCAATTTTTTCCAAGTCGCGGGGAACCGCCGGGCATCGTGGAAATCGCAAGGCCTTCTGCCATCGGAACTGTACGACCGGATTCTGGACTTTGTGGACTATGATACGTGGAAAGCTTGTCTACTCGTATCGCCGGCAGTTCGTGGCTGTTGCTTGCGCAAATACAGGATTGACGATCGGATCAGGATTGTAGCGGGACCTTTTGTGAGGCTGCGACAAGAGCGTACAAAGGAGCCTCTACTATCATTCGACGTTGAAAACGTGCAAACGGGTGATGTCCTTGCTGTGCAGTGGGTTCCGTATGACTGGAGGACCTTTGAATTGAATTGGATGCCAGTCATTGGCAGCGACAGAAAAGCGCTCATGTTAGATGTGTCCATCCAGTATGAGCCGGCAGAGGATGAGCCAGTGGAAGCGGACGGTAAAAAATAAACGTCCATGAACTTCTTAATCCCAAAATTCCGAGCCTATCTTTGGCCCATTTTCGGAGCTTGCTTTGGGTATTCTTTTCTTTTCGAATATATTATTGACGTGCGTCAAAGCCGGAGCATCGTAGCATAGTAGCTTCAATTATCTAAAGTGTTGTAATTCAAAGGAAGCTTGATTATTATTATTCAGAGGGAAACATGAGGCTATATATACAACGAGAAGATCAACTTGATTTCCAATCAAGTTGATTCTTCGTATACATACTTCGGGATTAATTCCGATGGTTCGGCTTGGTTCCTGATCTGCACCAGCCTCATATCACAACATAAAGCAGCATTTCGGTATTTCAATAGTTAATGGATACAGTAGTAGTTGTTGTTGTTGATTCATACACTGA
>NW_020798888.1:0-5878 GCF_003344945.1 Aspergillus welwitschiae | reverse complement strand
AAATAAATAACTTTGGTTTTATTTATAAAAGAAATACTATTTTATATTATATCTATACAATATCTGTGAATAATTAGAATAGACTATAAAAGATAATATATAAAAATTTTAGTCTCTATTAGAATGAAGAAAATTCAGGAAATCTATTAGAAATAAAAGAAATTTAATTATTTAAAAACTGAAACAGAATTATGATTATATAAAATAATTATAAGAGATTCCGGGTAAACTGAATAATTTAAATTTTTATATATTATCTTTTATAAAGGTAGATTACTAGAAAGTTAAATTTATAAAATTAAAATTTTTATCATATTTTTAAAATTAACATATGAATATATAGATTGAAATTACCTGCAGATACTCAGATATATCATAAATTCTATATTTTATTACTTCATGAGTATTATAAATAGAAATAAATCTATAAATTTTTATAAAAAGGGTTTATAAATACTACTTAAAGTATTATTTATCTTATAATAAAAAAGCTAGATTACTGAGATTTTATTTAAAAAAATCATTCTAGCAAAGATAATATATAGAAATCTTTTATAGATCTATATATTATTCATATTTATATAAGAACTTTATAGTCAGGAAATAATTTTTATTATTGGAGTAAAAAAAGATGAAAAAATAATTTTATAAAATAAAAGAAATAAATAATGTACTATTAATCTTAATAACTGGTATCTGTGAATTATACACAAAATGATATAACTATACTTATAAAATAATAAATTAGGATTAATTATTAAGATTATAATAAGCAGATTTTATGATTAATTTAGATATAATTATTATATTTCTAGCCGTGATTACTAGAGATATATATTATAAATATTTAGAAACTTAATAGATTACAGTGGATATTTAGTTTTTTAAAGTATAAAAGAATTTATATTTAATTTTAATTACAAGAAAAATCTCATAAAGCTGAATATACTTATTTAATAAGATAATTTATATTTAATAAAAAATATAAATTATAATATTTATTTTATTGTTTAATAATATTTGCAGCCTGATACACACTACCATTTTATTTGTGAAAAAAGCTTTAATAATATAATTAAAAATTTATAAATAGATTAATAAATTAATTTCTTACAGACAGATCTATGAATTGGATAAAAATTTATTTTATAGTTCTAGTTTTAAAATAAGAATATTATACTAATATATAAAAATATCTTTTGAAAAGGAGTAGTTTACAGATTTTTACATTCTTAATAATTAAAAACTAAGATATTTATAAAAATTATCATTTTATCTTTATAAATAATAATAACTGGAATATATAATAATAAATACATTTTATATATAATAGTAGTAGTAATAGCAGCAGCAGTTTAATAAAAAATAATTATAAAATATATTTTATAATATTCCAGCTAGGAAAATATTATATTATATTAAATATATAACTTACTTTTATTTATAAGAAGAGGGGGCGCAGTAGTATAATAATAATAATATTTTTTTAATTATAAAAACTATTAGAATTATATTTGTATGAATAGAAAAAGAGTATATTATAAAAATTATATATAAAAATAATTATTTATAAGACATAACTTCTATAAACTAACCACTGAATATTAAGAAGAAAGATAATATATTATAAAAAATTATTAAAAAAAGAAAGAGAAAGAAAAATTATAAATAATTATAAAAAAATAAATTAAATTTTTATCAAAAACTTAAAGTCCCGAGCCCTGATTTATAATTCAAAATAAATATCAAGATTTATTATTATAATATTATACATATATATATACTCCGCAGAATACTGGAAGAAAATTTTATACAAAATCTAAAAATTCTACAGAGAATCTGAGATTCTATATATAAGTAAAAATAATATTTAATTACTTTTCATGAAGAATACCAGTGAAAGAGATATTTTATAAACAAAGTATTTTATAACAAAGCCATCCACAAAGATATTTCGCGAGATATAAAAAAACTATTTATAAAACTATTTCTATTTTTATTTTCTAAAAATTATCAAATACTTATAAAATAAAAAAGGAGTTTATCCTTTTTGATTTTTTTTGTACAAAATTTATAAGTGAAGATACTAATAATAATTTTCTTATTATAAGTAATACTCGCGTGCTACTAGATATTGTAGAATAATATTATATAGAAAATAATTATTATAATTATAATTAATATTTATAGTCTTAGGGACCAAGATCTTAAAAAATAATAATTATACAAATTTATATTTCTATAATTCTTATAATATCAACATATACTGGAGTCAGTCTTATTACAAGACTTAGCTAGTATAATATATTATATAATCTATAGATTATTTATAAATAATACTCTATTCGCGGCGGGCAGAGAATAGGATAGCTAGTAATAATATTTTAAAAAAAAAATATAGTCTTATATTTATACTTTGTAATATAGATATATTCTTCTTTATATCTTAATATATTCACCCTTGTAGATAGTCTGATATATAGTTTAAATAATAATAGTTTATTAAAACTAACTATTTTTTTCATAGTTTATTTTCCAGGCCAAGAAGACAGTATAATATATAATAAAAAATAAAAATATAAGTATTCTTTGATATAATATTTAAAATTTATTAGATAAAGCCATGAACCTGCTACTATAAAATGAATAAATCTAGAAGAATATAAAAATTATGAATTAATATTTATAATAAAAAATAAAGGATATATTACATCAATAAAATAAAAATTTATTTTACATGTCTAGTTTAATAAAAGTCCCCGCGTCTATATATATTATTATAATTATTATCTACCTGACTCCCAGCATCCTGGAATAGATCTGGAACAGATCCCGGAATAAATATATGTTGATTATTAATTTTTATATATAATTTATATAATCATTTTCTAAATTTATTCTAGTCTCTACCGATTTCTTTATAATTTTAATAATATATTTTAATAGACTTCTGTTTCTTTCCCAAAGACTGCCATCAATTTAATATTATTTTTATAAAAATAAATTAATTTAGTAAATATATACTTTCTATCTTATATCCAATAAATATTAATTCAGAATATAGCCTGTCTATTTATAGACTAGGTATATATCTAGACTATATTTAATATAATTAGTTTTGACTGTGGAGGACCGTTTATAATTAATTAAAAAAATAGATTTTATAAAACTTTATAAATTCAATTAAAACTCTTTATATACTATTCCTGACCTAACAGATAAATAGAGATTATTAATTAATATATTATTTAGTAACATATCCTGATTATTAACTACTTCCAAGGTAACTAGTTGAAATTTTTATTTTTAATCAACTTTACTACTGCAATCCTACTGTATAAATTAATAAAGTTATTATTATCTATAATAAAAAAATATAATCTAAGAATATCATTTAATTGAATATCTTTTATAGAATTTCTATTATATACAGTTACTTGGAATGAGGTATAGAAATTTATCTGTTAAGATAAATATAATAATTTATATAAAATAATATATAAAAGACTCAAGATCAGCAGATATATTAGATAAATTATTATTAATATAAGAAAATAATACTAGAGTTTAACTCTCGCAGAAAATATCAAAAAATTAGTATAAATCTATTTTAATTATGAATAAAATTGAAAATATATATAAAATTTACTTTCTAAAAAATATACACGTGCATCTATTCTTTTATTCTGAGAAATTATATTTATAGAACTTATTAGAAGCTCTATCTGATTAAATCCAGGATATTGCTTCTTTTATTGAAAATAAATTGGATAGAATAAAAAGTTAAAGGATCTAAATTATTTGTGTTATACTTATTTATAATATAAAATTAAATAATTTATATCAGATAAGACAGACTATATATAATATAATATCTATTAATAATTTCAAGAATACTTTTTTTAATTATAAATTTATATAAAGAATTCTATTTGTTCTAGTTTTTTAAAGAACTGTTATAGTAGCTTGCCGCAGCTGAGACTAGTAAATTTATATTAGATTACAATGATGATAATATTCTGCTGGCTGAGAGCAGCCAGTCTTAATAAAAAGATAGTATAATAATTATAAGTCATATTTAGAGGCATGTGATTGGATTGTATAATATAGCTAGTTCTATTTATTCTATTTATCTTATTTCATTTATTTATTTTTATTATTTATATATATATTTATATACTTCCTTCTTTCTCTTCTCATGTTGATATTCTAGTCTAGATATATTAAATAAGATATTTCATTGGTTCTTATAATAGTTTCTTCGGGAAGTAGAAGTTCTAGAATTTTATTATAATGTATAATTAAATTAATTGAGGTTTTTATTTTAGAATTCTGTTATTTATATTCTAGTATAGTCTATATCAGATAATATATATTAAAATTACTGATTACTGAATAATTTTCGCGGGCTTTAAAAGCCTTATAAAGACTCTTTAATACTGAGTGAGTTACTTGATGAAGCAGGAGTAAATAAGATATTCAAATAATATAATAAGATTATTAACAGCTTATTCAGTTATACCGATAAGAGTAAATTTAATACTTTTAGCATGTACTTGGCGATGTATAAAATATTATTTAATAAAAATATATTTTATATTAGTATAAAGCTGAAGAGTCTTTAATTAGAGTAATAACAGACTAGTTATCTGCATGAATTATAGTCAAATGAGTTATTAAAATAAATACAATTTTAAATTTTAAATATGTGAGAGCTGATTAAATATGTCTTAGTGCATCTGGACTAGAATATCGAACATGAGGAGGGAAAGAAGAAAGTATGAAAGAATATATATAAATAATAAAAATAAGTAAATAAAATAAAATAAATAAAATAAATAGAATTATATTATATAATCTAGTTATATATTTCTGAATACTATTTATTATTATATTATTCTTTTTACTAAAACTGGCTGTTCTCAGTCAGCGGGATATTATCATTCTCATAATCTAATATAAATTTATCGGTCTCGGCCGCGGCGAGCCACTGCGGCAGTCATTTAAAGAAATTAAAATAAATAAAATTCTTTATATAATGATTTTATAATTAGAAAAAAGTATTCTTGAAATTTCTAGCAGGATATTATATATAGTTTATTTTATTTAATATAAATTATCTAATTTTATATTATAGATAATTATAATATAAATAATTAATTAAAATCTTTTTATATCTTCTATTTTATCTGATTATTAATTTTAATAAGAATAATAGTATCCTGGATTTAACTAGATAAAGTTTATAATAAATTTTAGAAGTATAATTTCTTACAATAGAAAATTAGATACACGCGTATATGTTCTAGAAGATAAATTTTATATATATTTTTAATTTTCTTAATAATTAAAATAAATGTATATTAATTTTTTAAGAGCTTCTGCAAGGGCTGATTCCAGTATTAATTTCTTATACTAATAAAAATATTATTATTAATATTAAAATTATCTAAATATTAATAGTAATTTATCTGCTAGATCTGTTAATCTTAAGTTTTTTATATATTATTTTATATAAACTATTATATTTATTTTATTTAATAAATAAACTTCTGTACCTGCTTCTAAGTAACTATATATAATAAAAATTCTATAAAAATTATTTAATTAAATAATATTTTTAATTTATATTTTTTTTATTATAAATAATAATAGTTCTATTAATTCATGCAGCAGGATTATAGTTGCAAAGTTAATTAAAAATAATAGTTTTAATCAATTATTTTACAAATAGTTAATAAATAAAATAAATTATTAAGTAATATATTAATTAATAATCTTTATTTATCTATCAGTTTAGAAGTAGTATATAATAAAAAACTTAAATTTAGTTTATAAAATTCTATAAAATTTATTTTAAAAGTTAGTTATAAACTGT
>NW_020798887.1:0-5914 GCF_003344945.1 Aspergillus welwitschiae | reverse complement strand
AAGGTCAAATATGGCACACCATACTGATCAAACCCTCTTTTAACGGATTATACCTCCCAACATACGTTTGCAACGGGACATTCACAGTCCAGCGTTGCTAATAGATCCATGGCATTGTGGAATCGACTTTTCAGCACATTTCGGTAATACAATAACCGCTGTACCGGACAAAGTATTAATGCGAAGAAATTTCACGATATGAATAATATGAATGCGAATATGAATAAGGCGTTTATTCGCGCGAATAAAAAATTCATATATTCATATTCGCAGAGTGCGAATATGAATATGCCGTATATTCGCATTCCTTTATTCCTTTCGGAGCCCTAAGCTAATCCGTAATCGAAAATCCGTATGTTACGGCAACCTCTCCGCATGAGGCACCTCTATGTGGTGCTGGGGATTAGTATTCTTGCAGAGAATCACTTTGCAAGAAGAAGCTAAGACCTGCCCGCAAAGAGTGGATAGAAAACAGTCATGTTGGGGGGTGGGGGGGGGGGAAGAGCGGCGGTTGCTGCAAGTGAAAACTCTTCATCAGGAGACTTCAGCACAGATACAGCCTCGAATAGAAGAAACCGTCTTGCTTCACTCAGCTGGGCTTCTTCAGCGATTGATACACAACTGCTATCTCTGTGAGTCTCTTCAGCCACCAACATTCGGCCGCAAAGACTCCAGATCCTCCGATGCCCGACCGACTCCTCTCCTCTCCCCCCTCTTCAGTGCGGCCTCGACCATAAGGTTAGCTAGACTTTCATTGCCTTCAGTCTGCTCAGCTATCAGCATGCGACCGCCAACACCACCGACCACCTTCGCTCTATATCTCGCCTGTCCTCCGTGTGGTTTCGAACACAAGGGTAGCTAGACTCTTGTTGCTTCCAGTCTCCTCAGCCATCGATGTACGACCATCAATACGACAGATCCCTCCCTCTCCTTGTCCTCTCAGACGTTTCGGGAACAATTTCCACTAATATGAGCAATATGAGTAATATGAGTAATATGAGTAATATGAGTAATATGAGTAATATGAGTAATATGAGTAATATGAGTAATATGAGTAATAGGAGCAATAGGAGCAATAGGAGTAATAACGTAAACCACAATCGCGCGGCCCATCCAACAATGCCATATAAAAGCTACTTATTTGATCTTCAATATCTCAACTATTTTAAGAATATATAACTTCATACTAACTGATTATATTATGATAACAAAGAATTTATTTTTAGTATCATTTTCAGATTTTAATAACTGCATATAACGGCTCGTAATATAAAATACCTGTAATTTACTTGTATTTTAGGATAGTTCCTAAATTGAATATAAATACAATCTTGAAAATTTTTTGAATACTTGCACTATACTGATCCGAGTTGTTAATTTTAATTTATTGTTATATGCTCATATAAAGTATAATAATTGAGGTATCATAGTTATTGAAAAGCCCCGGGGAGCCCCTCCAACCCCCCCCCAAAAAAAAACGCCTTCGAATCTAGAATTTAGATATTTAAGACTGTATGCCTTCGCAAAGTGTCCTATGCTATTGAGATCTTGAAGAACATCATCCGTCTTCAAAGGGGAAATCCAAGCAGATCAATCGCGGCTTTGGACTTGATCATGGTCCGGCTTCAGCTGCTTCGGTGGCCTCACTTCTGAAACAGGCGGGTCCGATATGGTAGTGAGAGCAGTACAACCTGCTCGCTGAATTACCAGGTTGAACCCCGACGTGATTGCGCCGGCCTCCTTCTGATCCTCCTGGACCTGACTTGGCATGGGCTGAACATCATCGGCAAGGTCGGGGCACTGTACAGTCGTTGCCTCGGAGGTTGCCTCAGAAGGTGCGTTAGAAGTCAAAGAAAGCTTCCTCTTGCGGCCAATCTGGTAAGGTAGTATCACATCAGCGGTAAATTTGCACCGGCCAGTTACTTTGAACTGGGCAAAATCACTATTCACGCCTGCGGGTTCAGGGTCTCCATGATCGTAAAAGCTCTGATTTAGCCAATCTTGGATCTTATCATAATCACAGTCCTGCGTTTCCGGGACTTCCAACGCTTGTTCCCTCTCACTGCGTTCATGTTTGTCATGAGGGTCTATGCGAGCATGTTGTGGAGGCTGACGTTCCTGTGTTCTCTTGCTTGGCTGGAGGCCCTTCGTCTCGTCAACTTCGGACACTGATGCACGGATTGTGACTACGGTGATTGACCAGCCACATCGTTGTTCTTAGTCACTCTCTGAGGTGATGAGATTCAAAACCATGAGAATATATAGTGGACTGCACTCTGGATCAATGCGGTAATCTCTATATAGCATAGGATGTCTTGTGCCGCTGATCAGAGGTGTTAAGATTATCTGACAGACTTCAGTGTGGTATGCGGGCCCCGATCTTCTTATATGGGAAGGTCTCAGGAACTTCACTGTTTGGCCGTTTTCACCTCGCTTTCCTACTTTGGGACAAGACCGTCATATTTCTGGCCGGTAACTTCCTTCCAGCGCTTTGACCATCCGGGAGAACTCTCAATGCAGTAGGTTCCCAATCTAGAACCAAGGGTACTGTCAAGTATATTATCAATTCAATTTCCAATCTAATCCTCTTTGATGATATATGTGTTGGTTGCTTGAGATGTGCATCCTATTGCAAAAGTACGAGCGATGATGGCTCCTGGAAAATGACGGGTCACACTGTCCATCTCGACCTCTGGCATTCTACGCGCCACTAATGGAGATTAGAGCTGGTCCCCAAAGCACAATAAAGCTCTTGTAAAGTAAGCACTTCGTCTGAGCCCTTGACTGTTCAACAGGGCCCTTTCGCAGTGGACTTTCATCATCAGCGACTACAACTACGTAGCATCTCAGTCACCGAAGACTTCACAGACAGAGCTAGAATACTGCACAATGGTTTGATCAAGACAGTAACAGACTCCCTGATCAAGGTCGCTTTCTCTGAGGTTCAACGTTAGAGATGCCTCAATTGATCAGACTCGCGTCTAATCACCCCTGCAGCCATGGATAAGGATTGACTTACTTCACCACACACAGAGTCGGTTGAATAGATGTGGACGATACTGAGAGTGCAGCTGTGGATGTTGCTCCCATTGTACCGGGACGTACGGATAAACTTACTTGAGCTAAGCTTGTAATTCGCGCTCGAAAGGGCGTACTGGTGCGGGGCGTCTGCCGTGAAGTAATCTCAATAGATGACCGGGAGGTACTTAAGCTGGTGGTGCTGGATCCTGGTCCCCTTCCATTCACGTTTGATGACCGCAGCTGGTCGGAGTACTGCGTCGTTGCCACGCCAGTTGACGGCAGTTTGAAGGAGAAATCAAGATACTCGCAATATAAGGCAGAAGGACCCTTGCCTACGCAGATGAATCAATATTTGTTGCATAAACAGAACTATTGACTCACAGGGTTCCAAGACGTCATCCAAGAACGTGACACAATCGCCTGTAGTCTCCATAGACCAGCTGTAGGTCATGTTTGTTCCATTTCTTGTGAAGGAGACAGTAAGTGAAGTATACTCTGTAACACTCTTCACAACACCACAGACACCCTCCGTCACCGAAGACTCAGTATCACGTTCATATCTCGAGATGTGTGTTCCGAGCGCAGCATTGCTCAGTACGGCAGCTGCGTAAGCGGCAGTCAATAGCATTGTGCACCAAGCCTCAAAGATAAAATGAAAACAAGAGTTTTACTCAGAGTAACTAGAGTCCTATCTCCGAAGGTGATTCCCTGCCACTATAAATGGGATCATAGAGAGACATATGATCTTGTGCCAGGTCTTTTTTAAAGGTCCGACTATTGCGCATGCACGTATAGAGTGGCCGGCCCTGCGATTTCGATCCGATTTAGCGTTTGACAGGACAGCCAATCATACCTATCGCTTACTCTTCCTGCTTATTTTCTCAAAACCTAACACATCTGTACTAATCTGTACTAATCTGTATCTGGTTAGATTGTATACGAATAGTCTTGGCAGGTACTGATCTGTCTAGTTTCATCAGTATTACACCCAAACCGACAAGTGGTGTAAAGCCCGATAGCAATATAGTATGTCTGAAGAGAAACTTGAAGAGCAACAGTGAGATGCCCCTGTTGGAGCGTTGTCTGCACACGGAAGCTTCTATATTCCGGTATTCCTTCTACCTGTACTACTGTAAGGTTAAGAAGTGAAGTATTGAATTTACACAACATATCCATCGGTGCCAGGAAGACCAATATACCTGCCTAACCGTATGCAGACTAGTGTACCAAGTCTAGGGATTGGGAAAGAATTTGGAGACTCTAGGGTAGGCATGGTGATGTGCAAGATACTGTACGAGTTCCTCCCATTACTGTCTTACAGAATGATAATGGGGGCACCAATCCTTACAGTACCTTAGTCCGGTCCGTAGTGAAATTTCGCGGCGGCTCAGTACACTAGTTTGCAAGGATGGCGCAAACAGTACACTCTTCTTTTTGTTTCAAAGGCCCTAATCAAGCTTACGCTAAGCCCTCTTGGGATAAATCTTCCGGACCTTTGTTACCGGCTGGTGTATGAAAAGGTAATAATGCATAGACTAACTCAGCGCGGATGTCGTCCCTCGTATCATCTCATACTAGGCAATTTGTTGCTCCGTGGGCATTTCGTCCCACCGGGAGGATCACGTTGATCAGATTTCAAACCGAAGATACTGTAAACAACGCATATCTTTGCTTCTTCCGCGATAGCCATGAATATGCCGCGAACTAGATAATTGATGTAAGGGGGGCTAGAAAGCGTCTTTAGGCGGGCGATTTTCAAGGATGCTGGCAGAAAGCTTCTTAAGTCGGAACTGTGCGGCAACTTCCAGCAATTGGAAGTCACTCGATATGCCTTGTTTCCAGACGAATGTCGCTCCAAGGGTTGAGGATATACAGTGATTCTCGAACACGGCTACAGTGTAGCAGATGTTGAATCCAAAGAATATGTTACTGTAGTATTATTAGTGAAGAGTTGAGCAAAGACTCATGGAGGACTGTGTTCAACTGGTCTTGCCCGACTACTGTACTGTCCCATCCTCTGTCCAGATTGCCGCAGTCTTGTTCATGCTGTTCCCTCAGATTACTGCTGCTCGCCCAAAGTGACCAGTATCATAGAAGTTCAATCGAACGCCAGTGTCGAATCTAGCCAGCCTAGTATTTGCCATTAACCCATGCTGAGGCTTTGACTCACCTGGCTTGCATTATCATCGACACTCCTTTGAGTAAGCTTGTGAAGGGACAAACTGGAGAGTGATTAAGCACAAATGAATAATATGAGAAGCTCGCTCCGGTAGAATATAATTATGGAATTTTTTGCTGAGGAATGCACCAGGAAATACTTTTTACAATCTCTGACCGTAGTGCTTGTTCGACCATAAGAGCCTTCGGCGAATCACTAGTCGAAGAAGATTCTCAATGCTCTAGGCAGACGTGCTGGTACACAGCGCATGGTTAGGTATTTAGAGGCTCAGCAACTTGGCGCCGAACATTCTCCGGATCCAGGGCCCACGCTCCTAGATCCGAGATGTCTCCAGAACTATTGCCTAAGGCCATTATGACCAGGCTACGCCGCCCGAGCCCTACCGCTCGACTCCACGAGCCCCGGTTGCTGTTCTGCCGTTCTTTGTTCCTGTTGAAAATAAGTAGTCTTTTGGATAACCGAATAGAGCCTTTTCCTAAATTTTTATAACCAGTATAGAAGCCATCGCTTGTGGCCCTGCTACCCTTGGCTGGGAGGGTCTACTACCATGAAGGCGGCCTAATGGGTATGCACCCGTGCTGCGTGCTCACCCTTGGTGTATAGAATAGGTGAATCGTGAACTGGCATCCCGTGCGCCGGCGTTTGAGACCGACACTAGTGAGGTACTTCATCTCTGACCTCCACTCATTGGTGCCGTGTTATCCGAAGCCGAGA
>NW_020798886.1:0-5988 GCF_003344945.1 Aspergillus welwitschiae | reverse complement strand
AACTAAAATAAATAATAATAATTAATTAGTAATTCTTCGAATTTATATAATTATCCTTATCTGACTTTTGAAGTATAATTATTATTAATATTTAGGAATATATAAGATTATATTTATAATTGAGATAAATATCAAAAATGCTTAGTAATCTTTATTTAATCTAAAATATTATTTATTATGAATAAAATTGATAATATTGTTAGAATTAGATATTTTATATAATATAATTTAGTATACAGTTTAATAGATCTTTTATAATTATAAATATATATAGTAATAATAGAAAATTATATTTCATAAATTTAAGAAGTTTTTAATATTATAATTTCAGCGCCACCACCACGCATAGAACTGGAATTTTTATTTTTTTATTTAATTTATATTCTCGGAATAACTAGTTACTATATATTCTAGTTTCTAATATTCATAAATATTTTGTATTAATTATCAAATTATCTCATCTAAATCTCTTCTCTATTATTTCTATTTATAATTTAAACTTTTATTTATATTTTTAAAAACTAGTTCTATCGGCTAATATATAAGTTTTCTTGTAAAGATTATTTTATATTTTATTCAAAAGTAAGAATTTTACATTACTTAAAAATTTGGCTTTTAATTATAAATAAATTATAAAAATAATATATATATCTAGTTTTCTAGAATATTTCACAGATTCTTCTATATTTTTTTTCCAGGATTCAGGCTTGCAGGTGATCTTTTTATTAATTTTTCATATAAAATTCTAAAAGCTGTATATATTAATAATAAATATATTATATATTTTTTTATACTGACTGGTAGAAGCCCGTTTTGATATTTTAATAATATTAATTTATATATTTTTACAAGTTAATTAGATTATTAAGCTGCTGTAACAGAAAATTACAGTATCTTAAGGGGGGCGCTACCGCCACACCAGCTAGGCTTCCTCCACACCGGCCTCCGCTCATGCCACACCCTCCAGCTACCTTCCGCCTACCTTAGTAGGTAAGGCTTGCACCCTATCAGGTAAGGCTTGCTTTTTTGAGCAGGCAGAACCCTACCGCTTACTACTTTAGGATTATTATCACCTGAGGCAACAATTAGAATTGATTAGGAAGGCGGTGTTATTCTGTCTGCTCAAAAAAGCAAGCCTTACCTGATAGGGTGCAAGCCTTACCTACTAAGGTAGGCGGAAGGTAGCTGGAGGGTGTGGCATGAGCGGAGGCCGGTGTGGAGGAAGCCTGGCTGGTGTGGCGGTAGCGCCTCCCTTTATTAAACATGTTTCAAAATCCTGGTTAATAAAATCTAGAAAATATAATAAAAAATTAATTCTTACAGTCTGTATATAAGATAAATTTTTATAAACCTAATTTTTAAGATATCTATTTTATATATGGATATATATTATAATATAGAACTGTGTTCTGGTATAAATATAAATTAAAAAAATTATACTAGCAAGCTATCTTGGTATAATTAATATAACAGAATTAAATATAAATCCCTGCGGGATAGAAATATAGTTAGTCTAATATATTTTATTTTCATATATATATAACCACGCAGGTGTATAAAAATCTTTAAATATTTTATAGATAATTACAGGCATGTATTAAAAATTAGATTTACTAGTCTAATTTATAAAATAATACAGTTTATTTTAATAATATAGTTTCTGGATTAATTCAGATTTTTTCTAATAAAATTATAGAAAATTCTATCTTTCTATAAATCTAATTTAATAATACCGCCCACCCCTGCCAGCCACGCGGAAGATATTATTATAGTATAGATATCTAAGAATAATTAGTATAACTGTATAAGATTTATATTCTTCTAGTAATAACAGCACCCAGTAAATAGAATCCTAAATATATATATATATATATATAGAAGTCTATATATATTAGAGTCTTCTTTAATCTATATAGGAAGAGTAAATATAAAAAATAAGTATAAAAAGATATAAAAAAATAAGTATTTTATACTGTATAAATATATTATATATATATCGCGTGGTTCTAGATACTAGTGATTCTATCAGCTATCCTGGTAGTATGCCTGGCTGTTGGAGCCATACCATCCGCCACTCGGCCGCTAGGGCTGACATAAGCCATAAGCGTGTATGAATTAATTAATTAATCAATCAATCAATAAAGATAGATAGAAGATATAATAAAATTAATTATATATAAAAATACTAGGTATTATTTTATTTTAAATTAATTGCTGGTTTTCTGTAAAAATTTAGAAAGTTAGTAAATATAAAGTAGAAAGAGGAAGATTATATAATCTGATTTTGATTATATGACTTGCTTCTATCCGCCCAAGTCGCACCTGTGTTTCTAACAATAATTTACTTCTATCCGCCTGGATTATATCTGTATTTCTAATACTACTTCTTTTCTCGAGAATAGCGCCCCCGTGATTTTATTTAATTTTTTTATATTTTATATAGCTTCACGTGCTTCTTAATTGAGAAATATAGTAATTATTATAATTCTGTTCATCAGAATACTACAATCTAATATTATTTTTTACTATAAACATATTCACTTTATCCACTGTAAAAATAAAATAATATTAAGTATATTTCCTTCTCTGGGTGCGTGTGTAGATAGTATTTAAAATTATTTTATAATTTTATGTATTAATAAACATGAACTTACTTATAAATAGCTTTATTATTTATTTTATTTAATTATATCTAGTAATTATATAAATTTAATTATCCTTTTTTGTACTATATACTTCTTTCTTCCATAATTTCTTTCTTTTTTTTCTATTTTTATTAATATATTTGTAAGAAAGTGAATTCTTACAAGCTCCCCGCTTAACCGTGTGTACCTGAGTATATAGGGGATTTTAGGGGTCCGCAGAGTATCTGCGGGTAATGCTGGCCTTATGGTCTTGTATTAACGTTTTCCCCTAAAAGATTTGCTTACAATATTATCTTGCTGTCTTATCTACTTGATAATATTTTTTCATTATTTATCTTTTATATTTTTTCTTTATTTATCTTTTATATTTTTTTTATATTATATAATTTCATTGCAGATAATAACTGCTATCTAATTTTTCTTAATGATATTATAAAAGCCGTTATATAATATATTTTTCTTTTCTATGTGGTAATTTATATAAGGAAATAGCTTTCTTATACAGGCTGTGAGTTTATATAATAATAATTCTAGTTTATATATTATATATTTTATATATTAGATTTATCACTTTTTTTATCTCTTTAGAAGATACGTGGGTGGTCTATATTATTATTTATTTAGGAATTAATAGTAAATAATAATAATAATAGTTTATTTCTTTATATCTTTTATGCTGTGTGCGCCTGTACTGCCGCCTGTATTTTTACTTCCAGCCTTGCAGTCTTTTCTGGCGCTGCTATTGCTGTGGCTGTTGTAGTATTTCTCTAATTACTATAAGTATAATTATTTATTATTTGACTTCGCGTTACTCCTGCATACTGGTAAGTTGATGTTCTTTATAATCATAATTATAAATGGTATTAACTAGATATATTAGATTACCAGTAAGTATTTTTCTTTAATAATTATATTATAAAGATTTATTACTATTATTGAATACAGTCTAGTAATATTTTCTGCCAGATTATACTGGTAGAGTTTTAATAATAATTATATTTAGTTTATAGTAGTCTACGCAGAGTTGTAATATATTTTTCCTTTTAAGAATAAATAAAATAAATATACCTGCTGGATTATATAAATCAGATTTATTTTTATTATAATATAATTATTAATGTACTCGGATTTTTTTCTATTCGTGCATCTGATATAATAATTCTTTTCTATAATATTTTTTTGTTTTTTTTTAGTATATCATATCATTCTGTTTAATAATATATATAATTACATATTTTTCTTTCCGTGGTAGATTTTTACTCTAAAGATTATATATCTGTTTTTAATAAGGTCTACTACAGCTCGGATATTTTTCAATTCAGTAATTTAGTAATACTGTTATTTTATATAATAATATTTTTGCTTGTTAATTTTTAGTATTAAAATAAATATATTCTATTTTTATCTCTTTTTTATTTTTTTATTTAGCTATCTGCTATATTTTTCTTTTATTTTAACAACATTCTTTTATAAATTTTATATTATTATCATATTTACGGAAATTATATCTTATAAATTTACTGCAATTATAATTATCTGAGATTTTTCTAGAATTACTACTATATATTTTATTTTTTATTTTATTACTATCTGTGACAGTTCTGAATAGGACCAGCTGGATACTTTTAGTATTTCTGAAAAAATAAAATATACTGTGTTTTATTATAATGAGTAGAGTATTATCTTTAAATATCAGTTGATAATAATTATTGATAGCTCTTTAATTACTGATAAAAAGATATATAACTTTTCTAAGTTATTTATTTCCGCGGATATCATGTTTTTTGAGTAATTCTCCGGATGCTAAATATCTTAATAATTTATCTTTGATATCTAATTCTAAGATTTATATGGTAGGAGTGGTTTAAAATAAATAAATTGATATAAAAATTATCCATATATCGATTCTTTGAGTTACTATTTATGCTGGATGTTGTGATAATAGCCAGAATTCTTTTATATATTATATTATATATACCATTCCAGATACTGTTCTAATAAAGAAAATAACAGGTCCTTTGACCCGGTTATATATTATAAGTATCTAGCTGTTTTATTAGCTTCTATTCTTAGAAAAATTATTATATTATTTATATTTTTCTGTACAATCTTTTCTATATTCCGCAGGGATATAATAAAATAATTAAAGATATAACTGTATCTTTTACTCTGTGTGACAGAAAAAGACCCAAGATATTTTAAATTTAAGATATATAAATTTTATTTCCATAAAAAATTAAATTTATTAATTTTATAATATTTATAAGCTTGTAAGCTACTGAAACTAGCAAGCTTTTTTTATTAGTATATCTTATAAATTTATTTAATATATGTTAGTTTCATATTTACTTTTTATAGATTCTATATTTAAAGTTGTCTTTCTGCTTGCTCTCTCTGCTGCTGTCTTCAGTCTATCTAATTTGAATATTGCAGGTAAGTGATAAGATATATAAAAAAAGATAGATCCAAGAAGACTAATTAATATTCTTAATTAAATAAAAAATATATTGGTAGAGCTTACCTGATTAGCCAGAGTTTAATTATAATATAATTAACTGCTTAAATATATGCGTGCTGTACAAGGCATGTAGATATTTAAGTAGTTACAATACAGAGAAGATATACTACATAGATATTATTTACATGTTTTTTATATATGTTATTTTCTACATGTGGTGTTTAGATAATAACTGTGTAAAGATTGTGTTTGTATTAAATAAATAAATATAAAAAGATAAGTACTGACCCCATTCAGAATTATCTATGTTATTGTTAGAGGCACAGGCGCGACCCGGGCGGGTAGAAGCGTGTTACATGATTAAAATTGGGTCATGTAATCTTTTTTTTACTTTATATCTTATTAACTTTTTAACTTTTATAGGGAACCCATAATCAGTTCAAAGCAAGACAGTAGCTAGTATCTTTATGTATAATTAAATTTAGTATATTTTTTACCTATTTTTAACAGTTCTGATTATTCTTTTTATTATAAAGACTTAATAAAGAAATAACTGCTAATACTCAAAGTACAGCGCTCAGTAAGGACTTGTTTAAACTCTCTAATAATCTTATTATAAAGCTTTTTATAATAACAGAGACTGAGTACTGAGTCTAATAAATCTATTAATTTATATAATCTATTAAATAAAAATAATATTACTATATTAAAACAGAAGTTATATAGAAAAAAATAACTCAAAAGTTATGATTATAAATATAATTTATAAAGCTAGATAAGATCTTAAAAAAAGACAAAGTTATAATAAAATAAATTAAAAACTCTTTAACCAGTCTTAGCTAATAGAGAAGTTTATAGAAAAAATAATAAACAAGTCTGTATATA
>NW_020798885.1:0-6020 GCF_003344945.1 Aspergillus welwitschiae | reverse complement strand
GTGACGCTGGTGGAGAAATCTGCAAATGTCGTTCGAGAGGCATTCATTAAGTGCCTAACGGACAGAAGTGGCACGCCAGGTATCCACGGAAAGCCCGAAGGGAAGAGGATAGGGATCTATTTGATGGCAAACCTTTGCCTCAAACTGCTTTTCCAAGTATGACTGGATATTCTTCTAGTGCGATCAATGGACTAACATAGGCCAGTGCGGCAAACTCCGAAACGCAGAGCAAATGTTTGCGAGTATCAGCGCACAATCCGCTCCTCTGAAACATTTTCCAGCTTCGCAGCGCGTCACCTATCTATACTACCTCGGACGTTATCTGTTCTCCAACAACCTCTTTTATCCCGCCCAGGTCGCCCTGCAAGCTTCTTACGATCAATGCCACCGCCAGGCGACGAATCAAAAACGAGTCATCCTGACCTACCTCATCCCTTGTAACATCATACTAGGGCGCTTCCCCTCATTACAGTTATTGCAACGTCCTGAGGCCGAAGGGCTAGTAGACAAATTCGTTCCGATTTGTCGGTTGATAGCTCGGGGCGATTATATTGCGTTCCGCGAGCACCTTGCAATTGGCTCCCCCGAAACAGAATGGTTCGCTCGGAAAGGCATCCTTCTTGCCCTACGCAATCGGTGCGAGATTCTTGTTTGGCGGTCACTTGCACGAAAGGTCTTCATCCATGCCGGTTTCCACGGCGATCCTTCACTTGGCCCTTCTCAACGTGGACCGCCACCGTACCTCTATCTGAACAAGCTGGACGCAGCGGTCCGGTGGATTCAATCTCAGCATGCGCATTCGGCCCAAAGCTCGGTTGGAATCTTCGCCTCCAAGCCCGAGCCGGATTCCCAGGCGGGCCAAAATCAGGTTGGGTCCCAGATCGTACACAAAGCTACAGATCGGGATTTCGAGGGGCTCGGCGAGCTGGACGCACAAGAGGCGGTCGCAAGCCCAGGGCTTATTGAGAAATACGGAGACTATTTGGCACCGGACGGATATTTCGATGCGCAAGGACAGTGGCAGCTGAATCCACCGGGCAGACTTGTTGATGGCCAGCCCTCTGTGGATTACCAGCAATATGAGCTTGACCCGTACGCGAGTCCAGCCGACAGCGAGCAAGACTCGGGCAAACCTACTCTTATGATGCGCGAGCTCGAGTCCATCCTGGCGTCCCTCCTCACACAGGGTCTGATGCGTGGATTCCTGACTCATAAGAATCCTCGTCTGGCGATCCCTGGCGCGCGTCTCCGTGGTGCCGTGCCGACTGGCTTTCCCAATGTCTGGCAGACAATCCTAGCTCGGGAACAAGAAGATGACAACGTTCCTGGATGGGTCCAGCCACCAGCGGTGGCAGCACCTCCGACAGCCGGAGGTGGACGCGTGGTCAATCTGTCCGGGGCGAGACCTGTCGGAGTACAGTGACGACATTAGCTATCCATGTGGAGGCACAACCCAATGAAGGATCTCTTGTAAATAGCAACGAATGCCATGACACGAACACAAAATAACTATGTGAATGAAAAGCCAACATCTGGTACCTGATGTGCCTTGGACGATGAAGCATCCGCATCAAGTCACTCGGGCCGACTGATCGGTCAAAAACTCTACTTTGGAGAATGATCGACCGCCAATCTCGGGGTCGGGCCCGAGATCTCGGTCATAACTTAAGAGCCGAGGATTAATCGCCGACACTCCCGGCTTTTGTGGATATCTGCCTCAAATTGATGATTCTGGACTCCGAGCATGTGGAGCAGGGTCTCTCGGCCGTGAGCTCGCAGTCCTTAATTGGCATGGCGGCGGGTGTGACAGAATTCTGCACGATTCTTGAAGAATTCCAGAACAGGTGGCGAGCGCTCATCCACGAAATGACCGGGGTAAATTCAAGATAAGCTTATTTGGGCATGCAGAACTAGTATAAGTCCAGTCCACGGCTTCTGGTCCATCTCACAGCTGTCCAAGCAGTTTCCGGGAAACCTCATACCGGACGCAACGTGATACTATGGTCCGATAGAAAATGGTATAACAGTATGGCTCGGTCCGAATCAAACAGGCATAGCAATATCACAACAGGCTTAAATCCCCGCTGGATGACGACACCACCCTCGGTGCAAACAGTCTCCCCTGGTAGAATCTCGGACTTGCATTTCTGAGCTTGCGTATACCTCGAAGGCCATCTTTATAAAAAGGAAACCTCTCCCAGTTACTTTGCCACTCCATCACACTTTCATAACAGTAATCCTTCAGCACTCATTCTTTTCTCTTCAACATCTAGCTGCAGCGATCTTCCCCATGCGCGCTGTTTCAACTATAATCGGCGTGACAGCCGCTGTGCCGCTGGTTGCGTCTGCAGCCATTCAGACAAGATCAGCTGGCTCTGACCTCCCCATCGTGAACACCACTCTGGGATATGTGCGGGGCACACACTCCCCATTCCGCGGTGGTGACACCGCCATCGTCTACAAGGGTATACCGTTCGCTGCTGCCCCGACTGGTGAAAACCGCTGGAGGGAGCCCCAGTCACCCCAGCCCTGGTCTGGCGTTCTGAATGCAACGGAATTCGGTCCCCAATGCGCCCAGTCCTACAGCAGTGCAGGCATCTTCAGCAGCGGGAAGAATACCACCAGCGAGGACTGCCTTTACCTGAACATCTGGACCCCCAACTACAATGACACCTCCGATATCACCTCCAAGAACTTGCCGGTGTACTTCTGGATCTACGGCGGTCGCTTTGAGGGTGGTTCAGGCGACGTCTTGACCTACGATGGTACCGGTCTCGCCGCCAAGGACATCATTGTTGTCACCATCAACTACCGGTTGGGCCCCTTCGGGTTCCTCGCCCACCCCGAACTGTCTGCCGAGTCCGGCCACAACAGCTCCGGTAACTACGGTATCCTCGACCAGCAAGCCGCCCTTCGCTGGGTTCATGAGAATATCGCCAACTTTGGCGGTAATGCCAGCCAAATCACTGTTGGCGGTCAATCGGCCGGCTCGGCCAGCGCCTTGGACAGCATGTGGAGCCCATTGAACGAGGGCCTCGTTGCCGGCGTCATCTCTGAGAGCGGTGCCCGCGGTCCCCACGACCCCATGACCGGTAGTGCTGCCACCAGCCACCGCACCAAGGTGGCTGCCGAAGCTCAGGGTATCGAGTTCCTCAAGGAGCTGAACGTCACCTCCATCAAGGAACTGCGCACCACTGTCTCCATGGAGACCCTGCTCGAATACGACTCCCTCAGCGACACTATCTTCGAGGGCACTCAGTTCGCCAACGCCTCCGCCTTCTTCATGGAACCCCCCATGTGGCGTCCCAACATCGATGGCTACGTCTTCCCCCATGACTACACCCAGTCTCTCCTTCTCGACGCCCACGCCGACGTGCCCATTCTCACCGGAAACAACAAGGACGAGTCCGGCGCTGAGCCCGACCCAGGTCTCACTGCCTCCACCTACAACACTCTCTACCAGGAAGTTTTCCAGAATTTCTCCGAGGAGTTTTTCAAGCTCTACCCCGGCGACTCTACCTCCCAGGCCAACAACAACTCCAACGCCCTCTACCGCGACATGAGCCGCATCGGTACCTGGCAGTGGGCTCTTGCCTGGGCCGAAGGTGGTGCCAAGAGCCCTGTCTACACTTACTACTTCACCCGCTCCCCGGCCGAGAACCGTGGCGAGGGCGCCTACCACGGCTCAGAACTCTGGTACACCTTCAACAACATCCCCTATTCCGACTACTCTAACGTTACTTGGTACCCCTATGACTATGAAGTCGAGGAGTACATGTCCAACTACTGGGCTAACTTCATCCGTACCGGCAACCCTAACGGCGACGGCCTCCCTCACTTCCCGCCTAGCACCGAGACTAAGCAGACTATGTGGCTGGGTGACTCTTGGGGTGCGGGTCCTATTTCTGCTAGCGAGGAGCGCATCGAATTCATTAAGAGCTGGTTTGCCACCATGCCTGAGTGGTAGGTTGGCGTGCCACACTGTTGTACGGAATCGTCTGTTCTTTTATCGATTCTCATCATGCCTGAGGCATGCGATGTATCATAGTTATTTTTTCGTTTTTACCTTCGTTTACCACTAGTGTATAGCTGTTACTTACTCACTAGCACTTTACTTTGCTGAATAAGTTACCGTGTATAGTTGCATTGCAAACCTTCATCCAGACACACTGTTTTTGCACTTGTGTATAATGGCACCAGTTTAGTGCTGTCTTCAGTACAGTTAGTCAGGCAATCTGGTCACAAAATAACTGGATCACTAGAATTATAGAATTTGCCCGCTGGATAAGTCCTGATTGCACATTATAATCGTATGTTGAGGGCCCGGTCAACGATATGCGTTAAACGACCCATGGCGGTAGTAGCAATCTCTCGCTCGCCCGTCCCGCCCAGTTTATCTGCACCCCTCAACTCCTTTCCAAATGCCTCACCACGGATGCATTCGCAAACCGATTTGGAAGAACGTAATTAACCATCACATCAAACCAAAACGATTTAACCATTGATTCTGACATTACCTGATCTCTTTTCCCATCGGTCACCATGTCTCAACCGTAACAATGTGCGGCCCGTGGATTTGTTTCTGGGGCCTAGTCTGCTGGTTGCCTCATGGCTCAACTATAACGTGGGGAGATAAGTTATTCAGCGTTAGCGTGCGCTCAGTACGATGTTACCCTCTATATATCAATAGCCAGGTCACCATGATTCCCAGGATCGTCATCAAGCATGCGGCCAACACACCAAGCTCGCATCGAATCGGCGGAGAAGGCATTGGAAGCCTACCGCCAGGAGCGCTACCAGGGTAGCGCCCGAGTCCGCCTGGATTGTTTGAAGTTCGAAAATGGCTTCGGCCGCTTGATGGATGACGGCCGAAATGCCCTCCGACTGGAGCAGATCCTCGAGATACAAGGGTGCCTCCGTATCAATCGAGAGTACCATGTGCCCGTCTTGGTCCAAGCCACGGACTGGGGCTCCCACATCAGGCTATTGCCGTGCGACACGGAGCCGTTTCCCGAGCTGATCGTGCCCTTGAACACGTCGCTTCGCGCCTTAGGCCACGGGAATGTTATCGCCGCAGCGCGAAAAAAGCTCTACGGCGAGAACCGATGGTGGGTGGTCGATGTGTATGTGGAGGATCCCAGTAAGTTGTCTCTGAAGTCATTCCGAGTCTCAGCGTGTGTGCTCCTCCCCGTTCACCTGCTAAGCATAAGTCGCCAGATGAGCAACCACAAAGACAAACTCTCCATTCCCATCTCGTCCGCTCGCTCCGGGAGCATTTTCCAAACCAAAGCCGACCGCCGGACGGGTTGATCTACGAAAGAATTCGGTTCTATCAAGGGAAGCTGGGCCACCCGCCGGACGAAAATGCGGAGGCGGTATGGTGGGCCATCCTCCGACACGACCCCAAGAGTAAGAAGCATGTATATCTCCGGGCCTTTCTCCAACACCCCAGCTTCCCTGCAGCATTTGATTCCCTGCTCCTTATTCCGGGGCTTTGGGCCAAAATGCAATTGGGCGTGCTGCATACCATGGTGTCACTGCGATGTGACGAGGTGAGTGGCCCAAGTGTCTATGAACTGAAAGTCTCTTCTAAGGAACCCGTTATCTCTAGCCCATCCTGTCCTACCTCGAAAGTATTCGCACGGTCTGGATGGACCGTATTTTCGGCGGGAGCGACACCCTTCCTGTTCATGCGGACGCGGAGACCGTTCTCGCGCTGGAATCTCAAGTTCCGAAGCTCTCAGAACCAGACCGGGAATATCTGCGGTCTCGGGTGATGGACGACCGAACGTTATTTCCATCGATCGATGACTCTGGCACGCGGGCGGCGTTATGGGAGCGACTGAAGCAGATCGATACTCCGATCCCCACCCTGGGGACGTTCTTCCAGGACCTCCGTTTCTTAGGTGTTGCCAGCAAGGTGATGAAGGCTCTTCTTCTTCCCCCAGAGGACCTGGGCTCGAAGAAGACTAAGAAGATCACTATCGACTGTGAACTCGGTACGCAGCATCGGACCGATG
>NW_020798884.1:0-6176 GCF_003344945.1 Aspergillus welwitschiae | reverse complement strand
GCATACCATCATGGTCTACAACTACCATACTGGTATACGGCAGACCCGATGGTATATGATATGGTATACGAAGGATAGGATATATAAGGACACTCTCTCATGTACTTAGTTAGTTCTGTTCTTCGTGCTCAATACTACTGTCTTTAAGTAACCATACGTTTGGAAGCTTAGCTACAGAACGCTCGTCCGCACTTACTTACGGATAGCTGCGCGGCACTATTCGGCCTTACTTCTCTTCTCTTGTCCACGACCTAGTTGTCTCTCAGATAGTCATCAGTCAATACTACCTTGACGTAGTTCAGCGGTACGTATACCAACGGGGCTAAGCTAACTGGGACAGGGAAGCGATCCTAGGGTTTGACATTCTTAGAATATTATTAAAGATCTTTTTATAAATTCTTCATAGCATTAGTACTTGTAGATAAATTAATAATAAAATCTATAATAATTTCATTCTAGAATTTTATAGATACTAATAAAAATTCTAGAAGATCTTATGATTTTTTATAAATTATTTTTCTATTCTGGTATATTCTGCAGATTATACAATATTTTTATATAAAATTTCTAATTTCTATGTATTAAAATCTTTGTAAAATTAATATTAATATTTTTTTATTTACAAAATAATCTGTGATAAAATTATTATATAACTTTATAAATATCTAAAATTTTAGTTTATAATTATCTAGGATATATAATCTTTCAGACTTTTATAATAATTTTTTATAGTTATTTTTTTTATTAATTTATTTATTTTTCATAAACTTAAAACTTACAGGATTTCTTAGTTCTTTATAAATTCTTAAAATTTATTTATCTTGGACTAGTATTCATAAAATTATTATAAATAACCCTGTAGATAAGTCCTTATAGTATAATCTTTATTCTCTTTATAAAGGTCACTTTTTTATTATTTTCCTTTTTATGAATTATTTTTAATTTGAATCTTTCTGTAAGAACTTATCTAATTCTTATAAGATTTTTTTATATTATATTTTTAATAAGTTTAAGAATTATTATTATATTATCTTTTCTGAATTTTTTTAATTTTCCGCGGATGCTTCTTTCTTATAATCTGAATATTATATAAAATATCTATAAAATTCTAAGTTTTCAGATAATATATAATATAAAATCTAAACACTATGAGGTATTGTATTTATTATATCTAATTTATAATAATTTTTATTGATTATAAATTATTTTTATTATAAGATCTACTTCTTCCAGCCAATATTATTATTCTTTAAATAACTTTATTATTATAAGTAGTTTCTGATTAGAAATTCTATAAGTCTATTTTATTATAATTATTTTTTATAAATACAATATTACTAAAGTTCACTGGCTGTTTTTATTTTTCTATAATAATATTTTATTAATTATATATATTAATATATTAGTTTTAATACATGCCTGTTCTTCTTAAAATAAAATATAATAATAGTTTTTATAAATATATTTTTGAATTTATAAGAATTTTCATAGGTTTTTTTATTAAAAAGTCTGATTCTAGTTTTCTCTTCTCTCTCTTACAGAATTTCTTTTATAAAATTTATAAATATTTTTATATAAACTAGCAGTACTAATTTATAAAATCTATAAATTACAATATATTCTTTATATTTTACAGCTCTGGCTACTTATAGATTATTTAAATATATTTTACTTTTATCTGTATATTTGTACAGGTAATAATAAAACCTAAAAAATTAATTTTTATTCTTATAAAATAATATTTATTAAGTTTTATACAGTTCTATTTTTTCCAGAATATAAAATATCTCGCGGATATGTTTTTTATATATTTCCAGATTTTCTCAATATATAATATTATTATTTAGATAAATAATAATGAACTAATATATATATTTTATAAATAATAAATTTATAGCATTCTAGAATTTTACAGGAGTATTAGTTAGTCTGAATAGTATAATTATATATTTAAATAATTTATATTTTTTATAAAATATTATTCTTTACTCACAATCCTTTATAATCTGAATTCTATGATAAATCTTATATAAATTTAATCATATAAATTAAAATATATTTAGAGGATATTTAATATATTTAATAATTTACGATAATAGATAAATATTCTTAATAATCTATTTATTTAATTTATAAAAATTAATATATATCTGTAAGCTTTCATCCTTTCTTATAAATGAAATTAATATAGGGAGGCGCTACCGCCACACCAGCCAGGCTTCCTCCACACCGGCCTCCGCTCATGCCACACCCTCCGCCTACCTTCCGCCTACTTTAGTAGGTAAGGCTCGCTCCCTATTAGGTAAGGATTGCTTTTTGAATTAGGCAGAACATCACCGCCTTCTGAACCAGGAATAATCGTTGCCTGAGATCTGAATTTTCTGCCTCAGGTGATAACAGATCTAAAACCGCAGGAGGTGATGTTCTGCCTAATTCAAAAAGCAATCCTTACCTAATAGGGAGCGAGCCTTACCTACTAAAGTAGGCGGAAGGTAGGCGGAGGGTGTGGCATGAGCGGAGGCCGGTGTGGAGGAAGCCTGGCTGGTGTGGTGGTAGCGCCTCCCTTAATATATTTATTAATAATTTAGAATTTATGATCTATCTTTTTATAAAATACTCTTGTAAATATTTTTAAAAAGCTTTTTATTTTATAAATTAAATCAGTTTCAAACTTATAACTGTCTATGAGCTTAATCTTAAGATTATTTCTAGAATATTAAAATAAATATAATATAATTTTTTTTATAAATATTTTATTAAAATGTTTAGTTATTCTAATAACTTTTTTCTATCTTTTTATAGATTTCCTAGACTATTATAATTCATATTTAATATCTTATTCTTCTGTAAGAAGTTCTTCTGCGGAAATATAATATATCTGGATTGTTTCAATCTTATAAAATTTAAAATAATAATAATTAAATTTTATAATTAGCTTTGTTAAATAAATTTGTAATATTTCAATTTAATTTTCTCAATATCTAATATTATACTTATAATCATAAGCTTTTAAATAATTCTTATAATTATCTTCAGTATCTTCTAGAATTATTATAAAAGTAACTATATTCTCTGAATAAATACTATTTTTATCTAAGAATTTTATAAGAATTTCTATAGAAACTATTTCTTATTCTACAGTCTTTGCGAGTACTGCTGGTACTAGATTTATTTTAATATTTATATTAATTAATGTTTTTATCTTATAAAATATTTATAGATCTGTTTTATAAGAAGTCTCTCTTATAATATATCAAGTCGTTTATTTATTTATAATATTCAGTATTAAAAATCTTAAATATAAGATTCAGAAAGTTTTTATTATTATTATTATCCAGAGCTGTGTATCTGTTATTTTATAATATTATATCAATTTGATTTTATTAATCTGGACAGCTAGAGATTTTTTATAAAGAAAGAACTTACTACTATCTATAATAATTATTATATTATATTTAATTTTAATATTAAAAGCAGATATTTTCCGACGGGATTATTTATAGATTAATATCTTGATATTCTGAGATTAAATTTCTTATTTAATATTCTATTACTCAGCGCGAGGCTGGATTATCTGAACAATCTGATTATTTTTACTAGAATAATTTCTACTTTAAGCTATTATGGTTTTTTTCTTATTCTTCAAATAAATTTAATTTTATTGAATATATTATAATTAACTGAGTTCTTATCTTTATAAGATATTCTGAATATCAGTTATAATAATATTAAATAATCTATTAAAAACCGTTTTTCTGTATGTGGTACCTGATCAGGAAGTTGAAAAAAAGTCTAATAATATAATTTAATATTATTTATAGATTATTTGCCGTTAAATCTTGCGGTATTTATAAGTATAGATAAAAATATAATATTTCTTATTACAAGAAGCGCAGCAGATATAACTTTTATTATTTTTACAAGAATAATTATTAACTTTATAATTTTTTTTATGGTATATACAGACAGGATGTTAGGGATGGATAGAAGACGTGATAAGATTAATTATATGCAAATGTGCTAGCTACTGTCCTGCTTTAAACTGATTACTGATTCTCTGTAGAGTTGGAAAGCCAGTAAAATGTTAAATAAAAGGAAGAGATTATAAATTTAATTTTAATTATATAATTTACTCCTACTTGCCCGAGTTAAATTTATATTTCTAATACTATTTCTTTTTTTAGAATTCGCGCTCCTGTGATTTTATCTAACATTTTTATGCTCAGTATAGCTTCACATATTTTTTAATTATGTAATTAACTTTTGTATTTTATTAAATTATAATAATATTTTTTATATATATTATAACTTTTTAATTAATTCATACTTTTTATATTTATATTTATAATTATATTTCTTTATTATTATATTCTTAGCTTTATTTAGTGATATATTAAGTAGTGTTCAGATCTCTGTAAAAATATTAACCTAGTTTTAAATTATAGATATTTCTCTGAATAATAATTCTTAATTTATATTCATTTATATTAATTTATAATTAAAATCAAAATTCTATTAATATTTTATAAAATTTAGTTTTTATAATATTATAAGTTATACTATTATAAACTAAATTATTAATAATTATTAAATTTAATTATTTTGAAAAAAAGTTTTGGTAAGCATGCAGGTAGTATTTAATATTTAATTCTAATATTTAATTCTAATATTTAATTTAATTATTTATTTAATAATAATATAAAATTAATGATTATTTATTTCTATATAATAATATAGATATATCTTGTATCTACTTTTAAAATTAATATCTTTATCTATTATTAACTTTTATATATTTCTTTATCTTAGTATATATATCATACTACTAATATTTATATAAAATATTTTCTAAAATACACTGTCCTCAGTAATAGCTACTTTTCAAAATATTATAATTTATTTTTTATATCTCTTCTTACTTTACTACCGCGCTTGCTGGAATTATTATATTCTTATTTTTTTTAAAATAGCTTTTTTAAATTTATTATCTAAGCCCGCTTACTTGATCTTTTTTATAAGAGCTTTTTTTTTAATTTATATTCAAAATTTCTTTTTTATATCTGCTAGAGAAGATTAATTATCAAATTTTCTAGATTAAAATAAGCTGTTTTAAATTTAATTTTTATATATATATAAATTCGTGGTACTAGGAAATCTAGAATTTCTATATTATTTAAAATATTTTTCTTATTTAAAAATATATTTTAATATCTGTAGATACTCTTGTTATAAATATATATTTGAATATTTTTTTAAATATAATTATTAAGCAATTTTTATCAGTATTTTATTAGAATCTCTATCTATTTCTCTATTTTTTTATATTTTAATTATAAAATAGATAGCAGTGAGCTCTATTTAGCTTTCTTTTATAAAAACAATACAATCTGAATATCAATTAAATATATCTATAGAATTTATTTCTGCAGACTGATAATTATAAAATTAAATATTATATGTAATTTGATTTATTTATTTTATTAAAGACTTAGTTTCTGGAGCGCAGGGCTCAGAAAAATTCTAAGATTAATATAATTAAATTTAATCATAATTAAAAATTTAATTTTTTCTAAATAATAGTATTATTACTTAAATACATTAATAGTTATAAGTAGCTCTTAATTATCTATATTCTATAAAATATCTGTACTTTATATCTATTATTTTTTAAAACAAAATATAATGGAATGCCAGATCTTAATTTATCTATATTTATAATATATCTATACTAATTATAAAATTTAAGTAAGTCTGTTTTTAGCTTAATTTCTAATTCTAGATAAATATAATATAAAAATAAATTTTAATAAATCATTAATAAAAGTTTATAAATTCCATAAATTATATAATTTTGTGTACCATTATAAATTCCAGCTAAGATCTAATTATTTTAACTTATTTTTATTTTATTAATACTTCTTTTAGTATAATAACAAATGCTAAATAATATATATTGGAAGTATAGAATTTATATTTTAATAATTTAATAACTAATTAACAATTCTGAAGACAGTCTAGTATCGTTTAAATATATTTTATGTACTTCTTATAATTTTATAAATATATAAAATATTACTAAAACATATAATATAATAAATATGAATCAGATTACTGTATACACGGTTAATAAATTCTAGAATATGATAAATATATCAACCAGCTTGAACATTATAATA
>NW_020798883.1:2453-6178 GCF_003344945.1 Aspergillus welwitschiae | reverse complement strand
AAATTTAAATATCTTGCAGATAAATACTTTACTGATTTAAAAATTTTATATATTTTCTTTAATATTATTCTTATAAATCTCAATACTGATGTCTCTGAATGGCAAACTGAGAAGACTGTATTAAATATTATCTTAACTAATATTTTTAATTTTATTTCCTGTATTTAAGTATTTGAATAATATATTAATAATCTTTATTATATTTTATATAAATACTACTATAACACTCTTCAAGAACTCTAGATTGCTACTAATAAATTCTAAAATAAATACAGTATTAACATCACATTATTCTGCAGAATTTATAATATACTAAAAATTAAAAATAATAATACTTTAATAAAATCTAAATATTATAATTATTAATACACCGACGCTCTTTCGCCTCCGGAATTTAAACAGCGTTGCAAGTATACATCCAAATCTATATTTATTAAATTAGATATTATTAATTATAATATTAAAAAAAATAAGATATTATATTTTATCTATACCCCCGCTCAGCTGAGAGCTGACTGGTAAACTTATATAATAAATAATTTTTAGAATATTAAGCCAGTACCGCTTAAAATATTTAAAGAAACTAAAATAAAAAATAAATTTATTTAAATAAAATAGATAACTGATTTACTTTTCAAGCTATTATCTGCTACTGATATAATAGTAATCTAAGTATTTAAATCTGTTTATTTTAAATCTGAGATGGATAACAGCTTTTGGAAATTTATAACTACAGATAAATAAATTATTATAAAATCTATAATTTAATTAATAATAAAGTATATAAGCTGTAATATTAAATTATATCTTATTAAAACCAGTTTTATTATTTTTCTTACTTATCTATTTAATATTAAAAATCAAGCGGAAGAGCTCATGCGATATTTCTAATATAAGTAAATTTAATAAAAATTTAATCTTTTATATTATTTAAGAATAATTGACAAGAAGATACTAATAAATAATTTAAATAATATTTAAAAAAAAGTCCAGTCTTAATCTTACTAATATATAAAAATTATATATAATAATCATCTGCTCTGTTTCTCTAACCACATATAGCGTGAAAATCTGATGGCAACTGTTCTATTCTTTAAAATTTATAAAGCAAAGTTAATAATTATAAAAATTAATATAGAATTAGAACTTCTACTTATAAATAATCTTTCTATCTCCAATTCTAATAAAAATAATACTACTAATAAGAATAATACTACTAACAATATTAATATAACTAATAAATTACTTAGTTTTTTTTTTATTATTACTCACCTGACTGCTTATCTATTAATTAATAATAACAGTCTTTTATCTATATATTTTAATCTAAATCTTCTATCTGCTTAATATCTATAATACTTCTTTATTAATTTTATAATAGTTAATAATCTACTATACACGAGCACTCTATTCCATATTTAATCTAATCTAGATTAAATAATATTTACTGTCTTGATCTAAGACTTCATTACTGTACCAGATGATAATAATATATAAAACATATTTAATAATTTCTCAGATTCTATTAATTACTCAACGGAGGACGACGCAACCACAGAACTAGTAGTTAAAGAAATATTCAAGAAACTATTTACTGAGTTAATTAATATATTTATTAACTCTGAACTTCTTACTAAATATTCTAATAATTTTAATAACATATATAACATCCCGACTCCGATTAAACCAGGAATCAATGTTGCACTTAATTCTGATAACACGCTGATGGTATCCCGTGATACTGAGAATAATAACACTACTGCTGTTAAATAATAATTATATATTTTTTATCTTTAATATTATTCAGAATACATTGCCTGATACTTTAGTTTAAATACAGTTATCACCGCCACCACCAAGCCGCTTAATAATTCTGTTATTGCTAATCTATAATCTGTTATTGCTAGTTTACAACCGTCTTTTATCACCACGGCAGAAAAGAAACTCCACATGAAATCTTCACTGACTAATACTGAATTATTTTATCAGACTAAAGCAGAATATCCAAAGACCTCTACTAATACTGCCCGCATTTAAACCACTACTACTACAGACGATAATGTTATGGCGCAACTCTTGGGCCTAATTAGTACCATAAGCACGCGCTTGGCCGGGTTAGACGAACAGCTGGACTGTGTTGAATAATGTAAGTAATTTATTTCTTTAATATAAATAATTCTTTCTCTCTTTAATCTTATTCTCTACTTAACCAGTTAGATAACTGACTGGATTATATTAACTGACCTTTTTCTTTCTCTAATCTTGTCCTCTGTTCGTTCTTTTTATCTGACAAGGGGGAAGTTGTTGTGTTGTCTATAATACTTAGATAAATTTTATTTATTATTCTATATAATAACTGTTAAACAGAATATCTGTTCTGCTATAAGTTACTGTCTGACGGTAAGGAAGGCCAACCTCCAAGCGACTTAGATAGTTAGGATAAGAAAGACAATAAGAATAATAAGAATCTTTTGACGATCATCAGTCCATCTCCCTAGGTGTCACCACTGGGGATGAAAGCACGCAAGTCTTTCTTCTAGTAGAGAAATCTTCACAACGGGACAACAGTCAAATAATATCTTATAAATTCAAAATTAGTATTATTCAATAGTGCTTTATACACAGAATACAATAAGATAATTTTTATTCTGTTAGTAAATGATTATATAAAGTTATAAATATTTAAAGATAATAATATATACTTCTGAATCATATATATATCTGTCAAAAGCTCGCAAAAGGCCATTTCGCATCTTATTTTATATACTTTTGTCTATTGTGATTAGTTGATAGAGTCTCACTGCCTGCGGGTAGATTCTGCTGTTTTCTTCTATTATTTTTATTTTATTAATCCGTGTCTGTTACTTACTACTTTATAGTTATTATTTATATTTCTGTTATTATTATTCTCTGCATCTGCCTCCTGCTGTGCCTGTCTTGGTGTTTGATTATATTATTTATATTTATATGTCGGCTGGCCGGAGTGGCACTAAGCCTAAAAGGGAAGGCGGTCTAGTACCACTAGGCCAAAATAGAGATATGATCTTCCCTAAGCGAAAATAAGTGGGTCTGGTCAGATGATACTAGTCTTAATTAAGAAACTAGATATTAAAATAATAAAGATAAATATAATTGACAAACTAGTTAAAGAAAAGCAAACCACTTTTCTAAATAGAAAATAACTAGGTTCCAAGATAGGAAGTAGAGTGGTTAATAGCCAGGGTAAGATAGGTTATTGGATTTTTTTATACCTGCTGTCAGGTTAACGGTTAGGTATAAGATTTTCTTATATCTAATTACAGAACAGCTAAAAATAGGATAGTTAATTATTTTAATTATTTTTAGTATTAAAATCTATCTGCTATACTCTTTTAGACTTTAACACGGGTAAGATATATTTAAGTTAATAATTATCTATTTTAATTATTTATATTTTTTTAAATAATTAATATAAGATTAATCTTCTTAATTCTAAAAATAATTAGAAAAAAGGAAATAATATATTTTATTTTATTTTAATTTATTTAATCTGATATTACCTCGGGTGGTGGTAAAGATTGAATTTATAAAAAAAAATTATTTTTATAATATAAAATAATAGTAAATATATATATTTGTAGTTTTATTTTAGTTATATATTATTTATAAATTATTAATATCTCTTAAACTACTTCTCCAGACTGGTAAATTTCTCTGAAAATTATTTTATATAATAATAAATAGAT
>NW_020798883.1:1317-2423 GCF_003344945.1 Aspergillus welwitschiae | reverse complement strand
ATTCAGAAGAAAATCAATAATATTTAGAAAATATTTTATTTAAAGAATTATTTTTTTAAAAATAAACTATTCTTTTCCACAGATTAGTAACTTATTTTAATTAATAAATATAATTTTCTAACTATTGGATTTCCTTAGTAGTAAAAATAGTATTTAATAATAATTTAGAATTAATATAATTACTAAATACTTTTTTTTCTTTATTATCTTCAAGAAGTAGTATCTTCCTTAAATAATTAAAATAAAAAAATTTAAAATATAATAAAATTTATTTATTAGAATAAAAAAGTCTGTTAATTAAGTAAAAAATCAGTCTTTAAATATGATAGATTAGTCTAATAATAATAAAGATAATCTATATCCACAAGATAAATTAATTTTTAGAAAATCAGTTATATACTGTAGAGTAGAGTGGTTAACGGCCAGGGTAGGATAGGTTAATGGAAAAATTTATACCTGCCGTCAGGTTAACAATTAGATATAAGAAAATCTTATATCTAACCACAGAATAGCTAAAAATAAGACAGTTAATTATCTTAACTGTTCTTAGTACTAAGATCTACCTGCTATACTTTTTTAGGTCTTAGTACAGATAAAATATACTTAGATTAATAATTATCTATCCTGATTATTTATACTTTTTTAAATAATTAATACAAGACTAATTTCCTTAATTCTAAAAATAATCAGAAAAAAGAAAAGAGTATACTTTATTCTATTTTAATTTATTTAATCTGATATTATCTCAGATAATAGTAAAAACTAAATTTATAAAAAAAAGCTACTCATATAATCTGAAATAGTAGTAAATATATATATTTATAGTTTTATTTTAATTATATATTATTTATAAATTATTAATATCTTCTAAACTATCTTTTCAGGCTGGTAAATCTCTCTGAAAACTATTTTATATATTAATAAATAAATTTACTATTCTTTTTACAGACTTAGAAAGGCTTCTAAATATTTATAATAAATCTAAATCTTATAAATTATTTATATTATTAAATTTATAATATTCTATACTATTCTATTTATTTAGTTTATCTGGAAACCTGTATTTTCTGTTAATTATAAATATAAAGACTTAGTTAAATAGTATT
>NW_020798883.1:0-1307 GCF_003344945.1 Aspergillus welwitschiae | reverse complement strand
ATAATAAATTTATCTGCTTTAAAGACTTTCTATATTCTTTATAAAAAAAGATTATATTTACAGCCAACAGCTATTTTATATATAAATAAAAAGATAAATATAAAGTTGAGATTTGATATTTTATTTACAAAAATAAATTTATTATTATTAGAAATAAGTAGATGGTATTTCATAATTATTATTTTATATAAAAATATAAGATATATATTAATACTAAGATATATAACTCTATTAAAATAATTAAGTATATATATAAATATATATATAAAAATCCAGATCACCGTACAGCTGAGTTTAAGATTAATAAAATATATTAATATCTAAATAAATAATTTATTTAATTTTTAGAAATAGTCTGGTATCTGCTCCAGTATTTTATCAGTTTAATAAATTCTTCTATAATAGTATTAATAATATATTATAAGAATAAGTATACTATTAAATATTATTTTTTTTAATAAATTATAAGTTTTTATAAAAAAGATTACTTTACAGACTTTTACTTTACTAAAATCTTTTAAATATTATATTATAAATTTAAATAATTATAATTTTACTTATTAAAATACTTCTTTCCATCTCACTTAGATAAAGAAGAAAGTTTAAAAGAAATATATTTATTAAATTAATTAACTTAATTAATTTTATTTTATTTTATTTATATATAATAAATCTTTCTATTTATAATATCTATTTATTATTATTAAAGATTCTAAGTTTTTTGAGAATTTACGCACTGTTAAGATTACTATTAAAAAATTACTAGACAGAAATTAGAAGATCTGAGTTTGCTATAAATTAATTAATAATATTAAGTAAATAATATTTTATATTATATATTATATCTACCGCGAGGTCTGTTATACCCGGGGAATCTTATAATAAAATAATAAATAGATTTATTATTTTTATAAAACAGTTATTTTATATACTGGATAAAAATTATATTAAATATTTACAGTTATTATATTATATAATAATTTAGATAATAGTCTTCTTATCTGGAATATCTATAAAAAGTATTTCTATGAATATTTAATAAAAAAAATTAAAAAAATAATTATTTTATAATATTATTTTAATATTTTTATATTTTAATTACAGATTTTATCTTATTATAATAAAATTAAATATTAATAATAAGCTGCTCAGTAACTTTAATCTTTCTGATTTTAAAAATAACTAAAGTACTGTTAATATTAATATTTTTATTAAAAAAAATAAATCTATAATTATAATAAATAAAAATATATTATTAATTATATAATCTTCTAGCTTAATATTGAGCAGCGATTTATCTTTAACTG
>NW_020798882.1:4913-6192 GCF_003344945.1 Aspergillus welwitschiae | reverse complement strand
AACACGTACTACCGCTCGTGCTACTTTTTCCTGAAGGATCTGCAGGATCTGATTCCGCACATACTCCACAGGCTGAACAACCTACACAGGGGACAGTGTGTACCAGGTCAGGGCGTGGACACAGCCATAGCAATTGCGACTGACCTGCGTGCCGCTGTCGACTCGCTCAAGATGAGAAAGTACAAGAGTACCTTAAGGTGGAAGGTGTTTCTCTAGGTAGCAGGCCATTTCTAGAGTCATTCCGCTTGCAGAGCCACGTATTGACGACACACTTGTTCGCAATACAGTAGGTTGTTCCTGAGTCTGCGACTCTGTCGGCGGTGCTTTCTCTGGTTACGCTTCTGTCAGGGGTCGACCAATGACATTCAATGCACATGGACGAAGCCAAGCGAGGAAACAGTGGCTTGCACTCCAAAATAAATCTGCTCGATACTTTGGGAAATTGTGAAGGACATAAAAAGCAAAGAAACCTATTATATAGTAAAACTGCACAGTACCCTTGCAATGTATGGATAAGAACATATACCGCGCGCTCTCAGATTTAAAACTCATATGCTCATTTCGGTAGACACATCAGAAAACAAGAGCTATCTAGCGCCGCTGACGGTTCGTTGGTGAAGGGAGACAAGATTAGGTAGCAACAATCCAAATATAATCGCACAGTGGACCGAGTGACCGCACGACCGACAGTCCCAGGACGAGCAATGAGCCGAGCATTAGCTTCGACAAAGACCCCCCGCTGGTACGATTCCACAGAAGGAAGGCTTCTGGCAAGGCCCTAAAGGCTCTAACTTCTAGTCCTCAAATGGTGGGGGGCACTTCCCGTCCAGTTACTGTATCGCGTAGAGCAATGAGTCCGAATCAGCCGAGCAACGTCAAAACGATAATGGCTACTCGCAGCATGCATAGCATCTACCCCGTCGTTATCCATCACGTCGATTAGAACCCGGTCGTCCTCCAGCAGCCGCTGCACGATTCGCGCCTGACCCGCCCGGGCTGCCCACCATAACGCAGTGCGTCCCCACCTGTCGGTGCCATTCCGGTCAGTCTGCCAGGTTTCTAACAGCCGCGCAACCACGTCTGTATATCCTTGGTGGGCAGCCAGGGAGAGAGCGGAATCCCCTAGGTAGGTCCGGACATTGACATCCGGCCGTGGGACGCATTTCAGCAACCGCATGGCTACATCGGAATGACCGCGCGTAATTGCGGCCAGGAGCGGAGACGAATAAGGCCCCCATCCCTGATTGACATCAATATCTCCACACTGCAGCAGGCGCTC
>NW_020798882.1:0-3442 GCF_003344945.1 Aspergillus welwitschiae | reverse complement strand
TCGAACAAGTCGTTCTGCCAACGGCGAGTGATCATGCTGGGCTGCCCAGCATAATGCCGAGCTGTGTTGCTTTTCAATGTTGAATTTGTAGAGAACCGGAAGTAGCAGGCGAGACGTTCGTTTGGCAAGTTGGACAAACGCCAAGATGTCGCGGGACAGGTCAAAACTTTCCGCAATGCACAAAAGAATCTCATTGGGAAGGTCGAGTAGCATGATATGGTGTCAGAGAAACTCGGACTTGAAGCACAGAAAAATTGGTAGGCGTGGTGTGTCAGTGCGTGTGGGTTTCTATGGCGAATAGGGTAGATGTCCAAGTCAATGTTGAGGACGTTTTGAAACTGCGCACGGAACGATTGTATGAAAAGACTCCGGCGCAGACGGCATTTCTTATAATAACTGAGTGGCAGGGAAAGTTCTTAGCAAACCGCCACTCCTGACAAAAGAGGTAAAACGTGGGAGAGACCGTGCTCCGAGGACTGCCAAACGGTGTCTCCGGAACGCAGCAAATGTTCCCATGAGTCTTGTCCGTCATCCTGGGGTGAGTGGCCGTCCCGGGAACGATTGCGCGGTTCGCCAGTCCCTCAAGGCCAAACACCGGTTAGGGCCTGAGCCAGTCCGCTTTACGTGTGCTACGGGCAAAAAAAACTCTGGGCCTTATGGGATGGAGAGCCGAATTATCCCTGGGAAATGTCATAGGTCAGCCAAGTCGGAGCGCTACGGGGACTTTGCCCACAGGCATCATTTCCAGCCGGTATTGGCTTTATGTGAAGCAGATCCAGCGTCATCTTTCCTCGAGTCTAAGACTAACTTGGAGTATCGGCGCACATATAAAGCCTGCCCGGTCCCCCAGCTCAACCTACAACTTATGCGCCGCATATTGGATAGTCTTCTTGCTTGACTTGTTTCAACATCTCTCTCGATTATCCACAGTCACTTTGGACCACATATGCCCCCTTTCTTGAGCCCGGCCGTTCCTGTCCTTAGAGACCTCCAGACTTTGCCCGTCGGCCACCCCCAGAGTGCCGCGGAACTAGGATTGCTGCCAACGTCCCCAAGCCCTACCCCTTTAACAAGTGACGACGAGGATGAGGGCGGTATTTCCTCGGCATATCTACGGAGCCCATTTGCAGGGAACCCTATTGGAACTGGTACTTCCAGTAACGTGGAGAGGGACTTCAATAGTTTCTCACATCGCTCGCACCGTCCAGGAGATAGTATCGGTAAGTTTTCGGCTCCACTATGATGTCAATAGCCGCCCTAATCATAAAAGATGATCCGATTGTCCTTGATGCTACAACTACGGTGCCCAGCCATACAACAAATGTTATTGATACCGTTTCGAACAGCCGCCAGCAAAAGGAGTGCGGCACCCGCGGTGAGCAATGATTCCCCCACCTTCTCTGGTGTATACATACCGTTGCTGAAAGGGTACAGGCCGCTCCCTTGAGGAGCATTATGAATGCAAGATATGCTTTTGTGAAGTGGTAGACCTTGTGTTAGGCTGTGGTCACGTTTATTGCTATGATTATTTCAACAAATTCTTTCACGATTCTGTGCTCTCCAAAGCCCTGGGAAATCCTCTATTGGCCGTTCAGTATCTAAGGAAGCGACGGTGCGAACCATGTTGTCCATTTTGCAAGAAGACTCTTCCCGGCTGTTTCACTCGTCCAGATAATCGCGAACGTCTCGTCGGCTTCTACGTTCCTATGCGCTGCCCAGATTCAGAATTCTCTCACTGTTTTGTTGATGACTACTTGGTGCAGGGTACCAAGTTAAGGATGCTGTGATTTCACAACGCCCTTTTATGGAACTTTGGAGGACTTTCTATATGGTATTTACTGCGTACATCTGCCATGTGATGTCAGTCAATCTAAGAGCATTCCCTCCAATTGTGGGTATAATTAGTGCACCCAAACACGTCGAGTGTCGGATATTACACAATAGGTCAAGTTGTTCGTTGGTAGGCGGGGATAATGACTCCCGCATTGAAGATTAGTGTCTGTCAGCCCAGGTAGTACGGAATCATACCAATTGCGATGACTTATGGACCAGCTCGGTCAGTTGAGTCTCGAATTAGACCCAAAACCTCGGTCGTAGTGGGAAAGGTAGAGAACCAGACATAGACTGGTTCTCTAGGGCATTCCGTTCTGAACCAACACAGGGTACCGCGGGTCAAAATACACCGGGACGCCTTTTACCACAAGCACGAAACATGCGAACTGGTTCGAACAGATGCCTAGAAGTAAGAGGGCTTCCGTGGATTTGGATCTTAAATGCTAGAGTGGGTGAGTGTGGCGTTCAAAATCGAAAATACATGCCTAACGTACCTAAACGCAGGTGGCATCCATGATACTATACGTTCTGCATTAGAGAAAGTATTTGTGTGGGGGTCAGATGGCCATTTATTATGGCCTGGCTGGGCGGTTGAAGAATGCCTATTCAGCGTACCCCTTGATGGCGGAACGTTCAAGCCACGGCGTCGGGCGTGGGTCTCGTCTAGCAGCGCAACTTAGATATCTGCAGGCATTGGTGAAAGGCGGATTCTACAGCATCGGGTTCTGAATGATGTGTTGGGACGAAAAGCCTCGGGGCTTAGAATGGCTCATAGAAGACAAGGGTTGTTGAAAGGGCAGCGAGCAGATCCACCCGGACCAAACTCTAATTAGATGTTTCACGGTTAAAAGGCCCTCATGATTTATCGGGTTGTCGTGAGTCAATCATCGTTAAAGAACCCATTCGGTAGATTTTGTAAAAACATCGCGTCCAACGACAATGAAGATGTAAATGGGCAACAGTGCGTTGACCCCGCTGATGATTAAGTACTTCAAAACCACATTACAGTCATAAGAGAGCGTGCTTCTGTGGCCGGACCTGTTACAACCTTGAATTTAGGTTAGCTTAGCTAGATAGCCGGGCTTTCGAGAGAAGCTCGGAAGCTCCCGTACTCGGGGATCAGTCAAATGTCAACCTCGGTCATATCAGCCAGCCTGATGCGCTTCCATGGAGGCAATAATCGATCTCCTCAACTCCCCTCACGTATAGGGACTGGGACGGTCATAATGTTCAGTTGGAGGGTGTTTCGATTCAGCTGGGTGAGAGTAGTACACAATAGGCCCTACAAGAGGGCCCGTCTTGTTGCTGGGTAAGGAAAAAATCTCGCAACAACCAGGTAGTCTAACGAGGCCTTGCGCAGAGAGCCTGGTTGGGTCGAAACCTGTAGGTATATGATTTGAGCAAAATGCAAGTTCAAAAAGGTGACCTGCCAGGGCTTTGTTTGACTGAAACCACGGTATCCCTCGCTAGTACGCGAACAGTCGAGTTGAGAGATAGACTTGCCCGTTCGTTTCGACGGGTTTTCATCCTTCTTTGACTAGCATCATCATACGACGTCATGCTGAATAGGGTCTGACGAAGTGTAGGCGAATGTCTGATTCTTATCCAG
>NW_020798881.1:0-6444 GCF_003344945.1 Aspergillus welwitschiae | reverse complement strand
CGCATTGGGTTCGTAAAGGTCCGCGGGATCACTCCGGTAAGAGCATGCCCCATGCGGCGGTCGAAGCAGTCCGATGTATTGACAACCTTCTTTGTTGCAGGGGATGAGAAAGACAATGGAATGCCGTCGCGGTCGTTGAATGCACCCTCCAAAATCGATCTGCTGTGGCAGTTAATATACCACGTCTCCGGTCGCACGAGGCAGTAACCCAAGTCGAGTCAAGACACGCGGCCGCAAATTAACTCTCCGCGATAATTGTTCCGAATGGTGGGGCAGCCTGCCGCGCATGGTGCCCTTCCTATTAGCTGTTGGCCGAGCCAAACAACCTTTATCCGTCTGCGGCAAGGTTCCTGCAGATCGCTTATCTTCCTATTGTGAGAACCCCCCCCCCCCTGTAGCGCAGGGTGATATGTTGGCTGAGGAAGTTGGGACCCAATATGTCATTGTGTTTGGTCGGTACAATTTATCGAGCACAGAGGGCAGCAGAAATTGGGCGTTAGGGCGTTCTTAGTACGCGGCGTGTGCCTCTACTCTTCCAAGTATTCATGCTGCAACCCATTTCTCCCCTCTACTATACCATTTACTCATCTCATGGAGTAGCATGGTTACGTCTAGAATTTGCGGGTCTGTTGATTCGTACATGTCTCCTGGGCCGGTCAAAAAGGTCGATACTACTCAATGCTCTCGAGTTGATGATGTTTATATATATCCTGTATATATATATGTGACCGTTCACATACAAGACTATTGATACGCATAACCATCAATCACAAGCGACAAGGCTCAAATTTGTAGTTATCTATGGTAATAGGCTAATAGCATATATAGAAGCCAATGGTTCTTGCTTTACGCCCTAAGCCCAGAGGTCGAAACCTGAAGGCAAAAATATTCGTTCGGTGAGGATTCGGATTTTCCAGGCGGGCATCAAGTTGAACCCCTGAAACAAACTTCCCGAAAAGGACTAAATTCGGTCCTTCCCGAGCCCCAGCAAATGTTTTTGGCCCAAGGCAACAACGATTGACCAGAGGGCCGGACCAGAGGGCGGTGAAGAGACGTGCTCGCCTGGGTAAATTTGCGTCCTCTGAACGGATCAACGCCCCAGCAGATCCCCGCGGCACACGCGTTCCCAAAGACAACGGTATACCAACTTTACTTGACCATGTCTACTCGGCGAATCTTTTGACCGTTTCCCCCTTCCTTTCACCATCTTTTGGCCATTCTTCACCCAATTCCCCCACCCCAGGTCTGCAAATCATGTAGCTCCTCCACTGGGTGGTCTCACAAGACCATGGTTAGGCACTTCAAAGAGTTACCATCATACTTTTTGGAAATGCATCATCGCATTTAGCCTGGCCAATTCCTCTTGATCGTGGAGCCGAGTCATGCTGCGCCAAAGCCAACGCAGGATTGGAGGATTCGGGTCTTGATGCGCGGTGAAAAGACGTCGACATGATGGGGCACTTCTGTCTCGCAAACTGACCACCGAGCACCACCGAGCACCAGCAAGCACCAGCGGGGAATTTTGTGTCTGCCGAACACAACACAACCCTACCTGGTCATTATCGTAAAGCTCATCACGAGAGCTAGAACGGTACAGTAGTCTTGTCGGACGATTTGCCCGTTTCCTACCCATCGGCTCCTGGATTCCCGGATTCCCAGATTTTGGTTTTTGTTGTAATTCAAAGGAAGCTTAATTATTATTATTCAGAGGGAAACATGAGGCTATATATACAACGAGAAGATCAACTTGATTTCCAATCAAGTTGATTCTTCGTATACATACTTCGGGATTAATTCCGATGGTTCGGCTTGGTTCCTGATCTGCACCAGCCTCATATCACAACAAAAACCTCTTCCTCGTTTTGGAAGGCTGCTTTGTACACAAGTGTTTGTCTACGGCCGGATTTTAACCTCCGCCTGTAAGAGCGATCGACTCATCTCTACTAGCAAGGAAGGGCGAACCGGACCCGGAGTTTTGTCCCTGTTTTCAGACACTTCACTGAGAAGTCTAAATTAACCCTGTAGTTGCATTGAGTCGGACACAGCTTGCGCCTGTGACGTTCCAGAATATAGCTTTGATGGCGCCCAGTCATCCGATTGTGGCTGCAATCAAGTGGTGTGTTGAGTGTATAGAGATGCAAAGACAGTCAGCCCACTAAGATCCGGTTAGTCTGATGGGTTGTAACAGCCAGACACATCGATCTCGAAATAATATGGGGTCACTTTGGTTGGAAGGCTGACAAGAGATAGACTGACGGCTGCACCTAATAAGGCCAGATCGCGTTGGCGACCGTCTCGTTTCTCTTTGTCTCTACAGGGTCAGACCATATAGAACCACTGGTTTGTCAATAATCACTGCAGATGATTCCTATGACAACCAAAAATACCCCGTCTACCTTTAGCTATCGTGAGAGAGAGCATCTTTGAGTCCAAACCGTTGAATCCATGTTCGTTAGGGGAAAGAACCAATGAACAAGTTCGCACTATTGGGCTTGCTTTGACAGGGGTCCCTCAAGCCTTGTGAGATGAACCATATCTCCGAGTCAACGGCCGTGTGGCAATACGTTTTCCTTGACCGCGGATCATTCCGTCTGTTCAGGAGTGACTGCTTTCTCTCAACTGAGCTTGGAGATACCTGGTACTGGGACCTCCCCCTTCTAGCCAGATTTTAGGAAACCAGGAGACAATGCAGGCTGAACTGAAGCAAAAAATCGAGGACTAAACGGTCAGCTACATTTACACTGGATGTTGTCATCATTATTAACTTAATCGCAGCGGGCTTTCAGCCGAGCTCTGGATGAACTGCATAACGACCAGGGCAGTCGGGAAAATGTGGCCGAATCTGTGGTAACAGATATTCCTTCATAATCTTAATCTATTCAGACTAAATGTTCTCTAGCTTGAGTTAATTAATGTGGTTTGGCCGAATCCAGCACAAGGAGGGCATGATTCGACCAACTTTCGCCAGGTTATGCGTTATGTCTCAAACCTACTTCGCTCCGGCGATGAGGACCAGTTGCTGTCATCTCGCTCGATTCCGTCGCCTACGTACAAAAGCGTTGATATGCCGTCGCCCGCTTATCCACCATTAATGAAGAGAGGTGGCGCAGAGCACACGACCGCACGTGCAAAGAGCCCTCTAGATCGAGTGGATGGTCTTCGGACGGGCCACGTGGAAACAGATTTTCTGAACATGGCTATTTCACCTACCGACCTTGCGGCTATCTTCCCAGAAGACTTCTATGGAAACATGCTTATTGACAATCTAAACTTGGCGTCTCAAAATTCTCAATCTCAGGGCTTCGGGACATTGATGGCAATGGCTGACAATATGGAGAACTCGAATCTGGACCAACTTACGCCAGAGGATGATCTTTCGCTGCTATCACAGTTGACTCCTCAGTTGGAAATCAGTATGAGCATGGACTTACAACCATATACGTCGCCTGAATTCTGGGAGGCATGGTTGGCTGAGTTAGTTCCAATGGCCTGTCCTGACTCGCCCGCAGGCCTGGGGGCTCCCATTGCCAATTTAAGCAACGAAATTTCTCAAAGCTGGAATGGGCCGTTTCCTGTCACACCTAACCTGCATGATCATCTAAATAAAAGCGAGGTTTCTGTAGGACTATCTGCTTCCAGTGCCCCAACATCAACCAAGACTGCGGCCAGTGAGGACGACATTGCCACAGGCTTAGAGGATAACAATTCCGAGCCTGAGATGATTGAGCAGATATCCAGATTGGATAGCTTTCGAGCCGCATAGGCAACATTCAAGGGGCGATTCGTCTAGTCTCTACTCCTAGAGTTGACGGGGGCTGACCAACCGATCGGGGAGGCTACAATGAAGTTCTTTGCGTGCAAGTTGACGGCGATGAAAAAAACACTCCTGAAACTTGGATAGGGAGATGCGAAGGCTATGAGACGGAACTTATTCGCAAGTCAATGACATGGGACTGCTTTCAGTCATACCATCTTTTTTTGTAAGACCTTAAACAATCTGTAGGACACCTGTTCAGCATTCAAGGATATGTGGTTGAACTCGGAGGAGCTACAACATTAGAACCTGTGTTGATAAATCAGTGACAGTTGCACATTCGGCTTAGCCGCCGGGCGTTAAGGAATTGTTGTATGTGTGTGTGTGTGTGTGTGTGTGTGTGTTTTCAGCTTCCGCCCAGGCGGGCACGTATTTTTACCGCCTTCCGGTCGGTCTGGTCAGTTGTTGTTCCTTAGGACTACTAACTTCGACGTAATAAAAGGTCGCGCGGCCTATTTCGTAATGCCATTTACAAGCTGCTCGTTTTATATTTATTATATCTAAATGGTACAGTTAAAAACCCTCGAACTCTCTACTCAGCATCTAAATACTACCTGAATAAGTTAATGAGTATTTCTTGCCATCTTTCCAAAACCATTTGTATACATACTATGATAGGTTACAATCAAAATACATAGAATTCATTTAACGGCTACGTTACATGATAACTAATTCGAAAAGTCATAAAAGAAAACATGTACTTTTATAAACAAGCCTTGTAGAATTCTTATAGATGAAATTACCTAACTAAGATTTTATTGTAAAAATCTTGTGTACGACATTTTGGGACGGGTTGCCCGACCGTGAGAGCCACGCGGTTGTTGGTTACTTTAGATTGTGCTCGGGAAGGCCCGGACCTACAACAGGTGTTCAAAAGTCTCGGGACATCCCGCTCCCGCGTCTTACAGTACGCGTCAAAAAACTCAACACCGTAGTAAACCTTTAAAAGGGATTAACACGCACTTATGTATTGGACTACGTAGACTTCTACTTGATTTATATATTCGGGAATCGACCATTCATTCAGCGTACTATAACAAACCACGTCCAACAATTCGAGCCATTACCCACTGCACACAGACTATTACTCATTCACCTTATCGAATACATCGTATACCATAACCCTCTCACTTCTATTAACTACCAACCAGACAGAAAATATAAATACTAATCAATGAAACCTCAACGTCGCCGTAACCGCCGCATCCAACAACAAACTCGTAGCATTAACATAACTCGCCGACGGACTAAGCAAATAAACAATCGTATCTCCCACCTCATCACTCTCCGCCGCACGCTTAATGGGTATAACGGCCTCGATTTCCGCGCGCACCTGCGGGTTCCGCTCCAACTCGACGTCGAGGAGAGGGGTGCGGACCCAGATGGGACATACGGCGTTGCAGCGGATGCCTTCGGCGGAGTGGTCCAGTCCTGTACCAGATAATATTAATATATGTTTATAACGGGAGTTGGATTGAATAGGATAGTATCGTGTATAAGGTATTGGGGGAGGGGGTAAACATACCAACCATCTTCGTCACCGCCATGCAGGCGTGCTTGGAGACGGTATACGATCCCTTCCCGGGCAGTCCGGCGAAGGAGTTGGCTGAGCAGACGTTCACGATGGCGCCGCGACCAATGTCCCGGGTGCCGGTGCGGCTGGTGAAGGTGCGTGAGGTCTGCTTGCGCATGGCGGCGGCTTCGGCGCGGCAGCAGAGGAACATACCGCGGGCGTTGATGGTCTGGACGCGGTCGAAGTTGTCGATGTCGGTGTCGGCGAAGGGGGTGTGTAGGCCGTTGTCGACCTAGTTGGATTTTTTTGAGTTAGCTTGGTGGGAAGAGAACCATGCGCTAGGTTGTTGTGGAATATCCTTAATGGATGATGATGGTGGATGGGACTCACCCCTGCAGCGTTGACGGCATAGTCCAGCCGTCCGAACTTCTCGACGACAAAGTCAACCATGGCTTGCACGCCGTCTTGGTCGGTCACGTTAACGGTGAAGTGGGTGGATTGGTATTCGGGGTTCGTGGCGTATTGCTTGCTCTCTTCGGCGGAGGCAGTGGCTGTTTCGGTGTTCATGTCAGCGAAGACGATGACGCGGGCGCCTGCTTCGGCTAGGGAGAAGGCGGCTTGTTGGCCGATGCCGCGACCAGACTGGATTGATGGGAGGTTAGTTTGGGAGGGGGAATTCATTTGTTTGAGGTGGTGGGGGAGAGGGAAGGTTCTTACGCCGACGACCAGAGCGACGCCATCTAATTGAGTGCCTCTGATGACCATTGTAGATGTGGGAGGAAGGATAATAACTGAGAGAAAGAGGGTGGAATAGAATTGAGGGTGTGAGTGTGTAAGAGAGAAGAAAGACAGAGAAGGGAAAGCTTGGAATTATGAGTGCCTACGGAGAGGGGGGGAAGTTCCCGGGGAGGAGGAGGGGTTAACTTATTATACTCATTCGAGACGACGCTGAATTATAGATAAAGGTAGTGATTGGTACTCCGGTGGTACAAAGTATGTACTCCATCAACTTCAAACAGTGAAACGAGGCAGCAATGCTATCTCTTTGTTGCCCTGTCCTGGAAAATCAAGCAAGTATCCTGGTCAACAGCAACGTTAGCCGATGTCGCGGGGGGGG
>NW_020798880.1:0-6480 GCF_003344945.1 Aspergillus welwitschiae | reverse complement strand
TATAAATCTAGCTGCTAGTTTTATTATATATATAAAATTCTTCTTATTCTTTTCTTAAGATTTTTTCTATTATAAAAGATTGGTAGAAAAGCTTTATAATTGAGAATATTGTTATTTTATTTTTTATTATCTTATTTAGATCTGTAAATTATTTTTATAATTATAATTTTTTAATTAAATTTTTTTTATATAATCATTACTTTAATATTATAATATTTTTATTTTCAGAGAATTTATATAATTCAGAAGTCTTACTAATTCTAATGTTAGTTAGATGCTTCCTGCTCACAGCTCTAGTTATTAGAAAAGATCTTATAATAAAATTACTAAAGAGTTTCTATGAGTCTTCTAGTATAATACTTTAAATATAAAATATTATTTTATTTATCAGGCTTCTGTTATAAAAAAGAGTAATAGAATTATTAGAGATAATATAATAAATATAATAAATTTATTTATATATATAAATATTAGCTACTATTCTATTTAAAACTGATTACTGACTTCTTTTAGTACCGGGGGGACTAGCAAGATATAATATAAGAATAAATCATATAATCTCGCTTAATTCATGTGATTTGCGACCGCATGTTACTCACATGACCTGCTGGGTCGCAGCGAGCCAGCTGGCCCACTCTAACAGTGATACGCGCGAGAAGATCTCTGTAAATAAAGATCAAGACTTAATCTCAATATCTTTATTATTTTATATAGTTCTATTACATAAACTCTGGGTCTGTGTAGCAGTAATGTCTTTTAATATAAACTACTTATTTTTAAGTAATTTTTATTTTACAATTATTTTTTACAATTAGTATATAATTTCTTATTCACAACCAGTATAATCAAGTTTGTTATTACTAACTCGCAGTTTTAAGAAACTGAGATATTATATAGTATTTTAATAATATTAAATTTATTTAATATCTTTGAAATAAATATTCTATAGTAATTTAATGCATTAAAAAGTACTTTATAGTATATAATATTTAGAATATTAAGTTACTTGACTGACTGTCCAGTCTATGGAAGATACTGGAAAAGATCTTCAGTTTCTTCTTATTATTATTTTATATATATTTAGTAATTTTATTAGCAGCTTTAATTTAGAGTTTCCGAAGAAAAGTATTAACAGAAAGCTGAATAATATAAATTAAATTATTAGTTTCAGATAATTTTTATAAGATCAGAGTTTGTCAAAATATTATGAAAATAAATATTCTGGCTGAGTTAAGTCCAGAATTCTGATATAATAATATTAAATATAATTTTATTATTACTAGTATTATTAGTAGTCATCTCCAACAGCCGGTAGATAAGATAGTATTTTTATAAAATTAGTAAAATAATTTTAGCCAGATTTTTACTAGTATAGGATTCCGATACTAATTAAAAAGTTAATAGAATCTTATAATAGTCTATATTTTTATTAGAAAGTATCTAGTTAAAGTAAACAATACTTTTTAATTTAGACTAGTCTAATAGTTAACTGTAATTAATATATATCTGTTATCTGGAAATTTTAATAATAGCTAGATATATATTTTTTCTAATAATTTTAAAAAATATTCTTTAATTTGTATCTGATAAAAAAGAATAAAAAAATAAAAAATACTAGAATAATAAAATTAATTAATTATTTAAATTAAATATATTTAATAATTTAAAATAGCAGGCGGCAGATAATAAAAAAGTATAATATTTAATTATTCTTATTATAAATAGTAGAAATCTAGAGATAATATAATAGATATTAATAAAAATAATCTACTGGAGGACCCAGAAATATTATATAAAAATAAGATTTTAGAATTAATATTTATAAAAATATTACTGATAATTCTATATTTCTGATAATTCTCTATTCAGTATTCATTTAATAATTTATTTAAAAATATATTAAAATATTTATTTTTTACAGTTTTTACAAAGATAGTAGTTCATAGAATTAATTCTGAAGTTATTAACTGCCGGATACTATAGAATATATAAATATATAATATAAAAAATATAAAAGATTTTATTCGAAAATAATGTGTTTTCTTAAAAATAAATTTATACTGTTACTGTCTTTTCTTGATTAAAATAGAAGAATAGTTTCTGGTCTTATATATGTTTAGCTAAAAATAATTATTTTATGTTTAGCTAAAAATAATTATTTTATTACTAATTATAAAAGATAAGAATTTTTTTTCAGAAGAGCTCGATATAAATTAATTTTCTGATATTTTATAATATATTTAATATTAAGATTTAAAGGAAAAAAAATAATATAAGCTCAAAGCTACTCTCTATCCGGATATTATTATAATATATAAAAATTTATAAAATAAAAAAACATTAGTATTCTCTAAAAATAAATTTAATAATTATAATTAATTTATAATAGACTATCCATCTGTATTAGTAATTGAAGAGAGCAAAAGATAAGAAAAACTTTAATATAATAATATTTTACTTCTAAACACGTGTTTATATAAATATAATAGATTATATTTATATATATTAATATTATTTAATAAAAATAAATTTTTATTAGAGATACTTTTTAATTTTATTTATAAAATTTTGCAGTATCTGGTGACTATCATAAAGAATATTTCTAATATAATAATAAATAATTAGATTATATTAAGTAATATAAGTAGAAATTCTATAAAAGATATTTTATAGATATTATTATTATTAATAGAACCTGTAAAAGTCTTTTATAGATCTTAGTAGGATAATATTTAAATCTTTATATTATAATTTTTGAAAAGTATAGATTTCCAGATAAACTAAATAGATATAATTATATAGAATATTATAATCTGATAATATAAATAATTTATAGTATTTATATTTATTATAGATACTTCGAAGACTTTTTAAGTCTATAGAATTAATATTATATTTAGTTATTATTATATAAAATAGATTATAGAGAGATTTACCAGCTGGAGAAAATTATTTAAACGATATTAATAATTTATAAATAATATATAATTAAAATAAAGCTGTAAGTATATATATTTACTATTATTTTATATTATAAGGGTAATTTCTTTCTAAAATCTTATTTTCTGCCACTATCTAAGATAATCTCGGGTTAATTTAATTAGTATAAAATAAAGTATACTATTTTCTTTCTTTTAAACTATTTTTAGAAATAAGAAGATTTATCTTGCGAGGATTATTAATAAAAATATAAATAATTAGAATAAATAAAGATTAATCAAAAGATATCTTATCTGAGCTAAAATTCAAAAGTATATAATAGATACATCTTAGTATCAAGAATAGTTAAGACAGTTAACTGTTCTATTTTTGGCCGTTCTATGGTTAGATATAAGATAATTTTATATCTAACCGTTAATCTGACAGCAGGTATAAATTTTTCTATTAACCTATTCTACCTTGGCTGTTAACCACTCTAGATTATTCTATATTTACAGAAGGAGGTTTTTATTCTAATTTATAGTAATAATATTCTCCTACTCGCACTAGATAATACTACGGTTAATAGTTCTAAAATACTATTTCTTGAATTTTTCCAATCAATTGAAAATAGTTCTTGTACCTGTTTCGTAGATTTCAATATAATTAAATAAAATGTCTATTTCTTACAGAGATCATGTATTAAGAATTATTTAAATTATTTTAATCTTTTATAGAATCTTTTCTCTATTTTAGTGTTTAGACTTTTTTTTAATAAGCTATACCAGTACTGTAAAGCCTGATAATTTTAAAATAGGACTAAGAATATAAGAATATACTGATTTAAATTATAATTAATATCTAGTCTGATATTATATATATTGTAAACAAATTATTATTTTTTATAAGTAATTCCGGCAAGCTATATCTGCAGATAATAATTTTATTTAATATTACTTTACTGTTTCACCTGATTACTATTTCTTGTATTATTATAGAAGGATGCTACCACTATACCAGCCAGGCTTCCTCTACATCAGCCTCTGCTCATGCCCTATTCTCTGCCTAATTTCCGTCTAGTTTGGTAGATAAGGCTCGCTTTCTATAGAATATGACTTACTTTTTACAGCAGACAGATATTCACTGTCTATTATTTAAGAAGAATTATCTTCTGAGGCAGAAAATTCAGACCTCAGGCAGTATATATTTTAAATAAAAAGACAGTGGGATTTTACTAAATAAAAAAGTAAGCCTTACCTACTAAGGTAGGCGGAAAGTAGGCGGAGGGTGTGGCATGAGCGGAGACCGGTGTGGAGGAAGCCTGGCTGGTGTGGCGGTAGCGTCCCCCTAAAAAATTTTTAATTTTATAAATATTCAGATAATAATTATTATATTTAAAGAATTAATTTAAGCATGTATTTTATTTAACTATAATATATAAATAAATTTAACTTACCAGTTATAAATAGAATAATAATTAAATAAATTTAATGTTTCTTATTATATAAAAACTCTAGATAAATACTAGATCTTTTTATATAAATAATATAATCTTATTATTAATATTACAGATAGCAAGGAATAAGAAAAAAGCAGTAAATAATATTTTAATACTATTAATATATAGAATTATAATATAATTTTGTGTATACCTTGGCTGCAAAGCCAGAGCCTTAATATAAATTAAAAAATTAGAAATCAAATTATATTATATAAAAACTATTTTATCTAATATTATTAGCAAGAATAATAATAATAATATTCAAATAAATATATATTTACGCAGTCTAAGTTTAATTATATTATAATATAATTGAAATATAAGCACATATTTATATACTTAGAACTGAACATAATTTAATAATATTATCCAAGAAATATAAAAAATTCATAGATATTTTTATAGAGAAATAGATAAATATCTTAATCTTATATTGTAACTCTGACTATATAATAGAATTGAAGAAAAAAGGAAATAATTTTTATATAAATTAATTTATAACCTGTTAGAAATAGAACTTGAAGTACTCTGTAAATATATAATAATTATTATAATAAAAATAAATCTTGTGAAAGAAGATCACATGATCTCGGATCTAGCCACCTAGTCATCTCCTCGCGTAGTTAGCTAGCTAGCCTACATATATATAATATTATCTATATTACTGTCACAGATTATAAGCCTTCACAACTACGAATTATTAAATATTTATATCTCTTAATATTTTCAGTATTTTTATATATTATAAATAAATATTTTTATATTTAAGATTTTTTATATCTTAAATCAGCACATCATACATCTCCGCAGTGATCTAGCCGGCTTGGTATCTAGATTTAATATTTATTAATTAACCAGATCTTCTACCACGCGAGTGGCGCGGCTGAATATCTATAATAATACTGTTTAAAAATTTATTTAATATTAATATTTCTAAAATTATTTTTAAGCTTAAAGACCAGACTAACTAATTAATATAATAAAAAAATCTATAAAACTACTTATACTTGTGTAATCCGGACACGTAGAACCTGCTTTAAAGTAAATATATTTTTTTCAAAAAAAATTAATTCTTTATTTCAAGAATAAAGATAAAAAACTATATATACTAACTATTTATATTAATAATAATAATATATTATTTACTGAATAAGAATTATAATATAGTATTAAGCGGATTAAATAATATAACTATATTTTATTTATGATATATAATTTTAACTGGAAAAAGTAGAAATAATTAAATTATTTTATATTTATAATTTTTGATATTACGTGTGAAGCCAGTCCCGCGGTATAAATATAAAATTATAATTTTATATTTAAAGTATATATTTTTTTTAGAAAGTATATAAGATCTCTCTAACTTTATTATAATTATTTATTTATTATAATAATATAAATAGTTAAAAAATCTTTTTTATATATTATATAAATATTCTTAATAAGGTTTATAATATTAAAATTATTAATAATTATACTGAATTTTTATAATTTTTTATAATAATTCAGAATATATCTTTCTCATAGTTATTATAAATTAGTATATAATATTAATAAAAGATATAATTCTATTATCTGTATATATTTAATTTATATAATTTAAATATATATATATAAGAATTAATTTCTTTAATTAATTATATATACAGTTAATAACAAGCGTCAGAGTAATATTAATAATATTAATAATGATATTTAAAGTAATAATTATAACAGTTACAGCCCCGGACGCAGACATGGCCGTAAATATAATAATATTTATAATTATAATAGAAATTAAATAAATATTCTTATATAATATAAAAAAACAACTTAATACTATTAATAAAAATATTATGTAATATATCTTTTATAAATATTATAAAAATTATTTTTTAAGTAAGTACTTATTAAACCTCCATAAGAAAATCATTATAAATATTTAAATTAATATAATAATTATATTTACTTTATTTATATTATTATCTAGAATACTATTAATTAATATAATTAATATTAATTTTAACTTTTTAATATTTATATTATATTAGTTTATTTCAATACTGCTATCATAGTTT
>NW_020798879.1:0-6602 GCF_003344945.1 Aspergillus welwitschiae | reverse complement strand
GAGTGCACTCTCCAGCAGGCTTTAGCGTTGAGTTGCCACATCGCCGAAAGTGAAGTGGTCCAGATCTTGTTGCCCGTAGGTGCTGTTCCCTTCCTACTAGATGCACGATGTTCATACACAGTTCACAGGTGTTAAAGTGCCTTCAGTTCTTACACGGCCAGTCGAGGGAGCTAGCCAGCCTCACTCCTCGAGATATCTTGTTCACCGAAGAGGGTGAAATAAAGATCGGTACGTTTGTCCCAACTGCAGACTGTACAACACTGACATCAAGTGAGGTATAGCGGGTATTGAGAACAGTCGCCAAATCGACCAAGTCGACCCTTCCCGTGTCGACGCAATGGCTTCTACTTTCAATGCTCTCCGGTCGATTCTCGATAAGATCATGCAAAATAATGGATCCAAATTCACCTGGAGCCAGGAGATGCAAAGCTTTGAATCGGCGCTGGCCAAGAGCAACTCCGCGCGGTGTCTGGACAATCTATTGCAGGTAAGTTGGTTCATATTCCAGCTTCGTCGTACGATGTGGCTGCTGACCAGAAAGCACGCCTTTTTTGGACAAGTGACCGAGGAGGGAAGCCTGAAGTTACTGGTAGAGTTGGTGAACGAAACCATTTTCCACGAAGTCCAAGTTCGGCGCGAGGGCACTCTTGCCAGGGCAAGGCCACTAGGGAAGCTTGCGACGCCGTCTACAACATAGGTGGATGTCAATGCAGTAGCATCAAATATGCAGTTGTATTATGGAGGCTTTTGGACCAGGGTTGCAGATAGCTCGTGTAAAGATTTTCAAAGCGCGTGCCTCCCTAGTATCTAGCCTAGCATGCCTATCTCCGCACCACTAGCCTAGGCACAATACATCTGACAAGTCAAACTCTGGCAATTGTTCCAACCAAGTGCTTCGTAGTGTACTGTATACCCGAAACAGAACGAATAAACGGAAGAGGGCGCCATCGTCACTTTAAGGATTCAAAACATGATCCGAGTGGTTGGGAAGGGTAGGGGCCGAACCACGCGAAGGACGTTAATGATGTTATCTTCCAGCCTGCAGCCCCTATAAGCATTGGCTGCGAAAGCTTCACCCAGCGATATGCTCTGTAATATGATGCATGCCATCGACATTACAAAACTACGAGATCGTATTTGGCCTTCTTGTTTGCGACGTGGACGCATAGCTTCAGGTCGCACTCGTCGGTTGCCTTTTCGAGGAATGATAAAATCTTGTTAACAACAGCCGCTCTATCGACTCGCTACTAACTTGCCTTCATTGACACATCCAGTGACTTGACGGGCAGGTTTTCCAGGGGAGTTGGGCCTCGGAGCTCCACCTTCCCTGTCCTGCACTTGTAGCCATCAGACTCCTCATGACCGTTGCCAGGGCGGTTGATTTCAGTGTGTCGGCATTCATGTCAGACGTTTTGATCTGGTAGCTCTGTTCTACACTGGCTAGTATGCAAGGTTAGTGGACCATACTCTCGATGACGATAATGGGAGGGACCGACTTACCTAGGCGGACCTGCCCCCTTTTGCTCAGCCAGACCGTGTCCGGCCCCAGAGTGGCCAAGGCTCTTCCCTGATCACGCAGGAATCGTATTCCATCCAGGGTCTGTTTTCCTCAGTATCCATAGTCTTGAGATCGTCCGATGGCCGCCAGTGGCACTCACCGACCGGAGAACGCACGCCAGTTCGGTCTCGTTGACCGGCCACGGAGCGGTTAAAATATTGTCCACCGTGATCTCCATCGGCTCTCATACGAGATATAGCTGGTTCGTATCGTAGTACGACTTCAGAAGACGTGGAAATATAGAATGAGAAAGTTGACTTATAATCTCTAGAAGGCCTTGGATCTCTGGGATTGATCCATGGAAAAGCATTGGATGTTCACGATTATCCGTTTGTGCTTTCGACGCTGGGCCAGGGTGATTTGTTGTCCGCGACGAACCCTGGCTCGTGGTACGTACACATCCCACGGGTCCTGCTCACAGCAGTTCAGGGTTGAGAGCGCTTTGCGACTATCATTTGTAGGTGGGGTTGGCTTTGACGTTCCTCTAATGTCTAGTTCGGCCGATCGTCGAGACGCTCCGGCTCCAGCTGAGGCAAGGGCGGGTCTGGTTGCTGCATCCTTGCCCAATCAAAGAGTCCGTGGACGACTCTTGGGATGATGTGCCATGCTGAAAGGGGTGTGGTGTTTCTGACAGAGGAGCTACCGGCCGCAAAGATGTAGCTTGCCGGTTTTATATGCTTACGGGTACGTCCGAGCCTCAGTCCGCCCTTACAGTTTTGGCATTTCTCTCACGCCCTCGGGATGACCACTGGTGTATTATCCAGCAAATCCTTACGGTTCATTGGTTAGGCTTTTAATTACCCATCGCAGCCATCACAGGACAAAGTTCACTGGGTAACGCGCAAAAGCCTTTGGAACGAAGGGTTTGGCGCCAATACCGTACTATGAGGGGGAAAAGAAATTATGATCGATGTTGTAATATGAGGCTGGTGTGGATCAGGAACCAAGCCGAACCATCGGAATTTATCCCGAAGTATGTATACGAAGAATCAACTTGATTTCCAATCAAGTTGATCTTCTCGTTGTATATATAGCCTCATGTTTCCCTCTGAATAATAATAATCAAGCTTCTCTTGAACTACAACAGTCGGGAAACCACCCCCACCCCCCTTCCTTAGAGCTTGGATTGCGCGGACTTGGCAAGAGTCTTCGTGGCTCTGGTTAATTGCTGATTATCTGAGACTGGCAGGGAAGGAGCTTTGACCAACCGGGGAACTATAAGGCAGCTTGCAAGTGCTAAGAACTACCGAGGTGGTTCAACGAACGCTCAACTTGCCAACGAGTCGCATCCCTGCCTGTCTCGCGTCCAGTTGGGGTCTTGATAATCGCTTGCCGACCCTGACTATCCGCGCTGTCTGGCCGTCGTGCCGCGGACCGGCGACGCGTGCAGGGGCTGGTCGCCTCACGTGCATCGGTCGTGGGCTCCCGCCTGGACTGTACTCGGAAGGGGTGGGGGTGCTGATCGAGACACGACTGAGCCAAGCCCCTCGCCGGTCATGAACCGGTGGCCTGGGGATTCGACGCGTGCGCCGCGAGGAGGACTTGCGAAGCGGAGGGCGGTGCCGTCTAACATCCCTCTGCGGAAGCCGATACTTGGTTCATAGAGATTCTTTCGAACGGGGTTTGCGCTTGATGGAGTACTTTTTCGCCCTCTGTGGCCACGTCAAATGGAGATTGCGAGCTATCCATGAAGGATACTCATCTTCCTCGCTGGGCGTCCAGGCCCGATAGCGTCTCTTGGCCATGGGAGCAAGGATTCAGTAACGTGGTCGAAGCGGGAGGACTGCATTCGTGGGACGGGCGGGATCGTGCGACCGCAAGGCCCAGGTGTATTTCGCTGTACGGAAGACGTACCAGCACGCCAGGCTAATGAAAGAGGAGGGCAGACCAAGAAACACTTAAGTGGGAGGATTCATGATCCATGACATCTTGCCTGGTCAATGCCGTCCTACCGATGCAACGGTCCCTCGTAGCCCACGCACGTAGCCCGCTGCCCACATGCCCGTTACCCAGGGTTATCTTTCCAGACGAACACCACCGGATGCGATGTTCAAGGAAGAGCACATCGAACTATGGGACGAGTGGGTCTGTTTCAGGGAACCCAGGCTAAACGAACGGGGTGTAGATCTGAGTAAGTTGAGTTGGTCATTTGACCGTTCTGGGACGGGAAATACCTATGGTGCTTTGGCCGGCAGCTGTGCAAGTTTGTCGCAGACCTCGCCCATCAATGCCTCACCAAATCAACCATGGTGAGACCGGGTCACGTAGGCGGACGAACCCACGGGCAGCTACCGCTGACGGGGAGTGGCAACGATATTGGACTCTCAAGTTGCCCGATTGCACACCCACGTGGACAACGGACGGGACGCCACCTTCAGATCCACGAGAAGGTTGTGTCAACCAGCTAAAGGATTACACTTCGAATTCTTGTCCGCCTCTAGGATGTAATCGTTCCTCAGCCGGTCAAATTCGAGAATGAGATCCGCTGAGCGGATTTGCTGCTTCGTGATGATGATGATGGAAAGAGAGAGAACGAGTGTTGCTTCGAAAATGCGCTTTATATAAGTTTGCCGGAAATCATTCAATATTCCGAGAGATGTACGCCACAAACTCGGAATTATTCAATCGGAGGAACACCATTTCTTGGTCTCGCCTTTGAGTAGCATCCTCAGTTTCCGAATGGGATGGCCAACTTTTTTTTTTATTTGCATCTTCAGCCGTGGTCAGTGAGGCAGGGTTTAAATGTAAACACGGAGATTTTTTGACGATCAATAGTAGGTAGATTCGGCAACGCTGCATTCTCAGGATTAGCTGCGCTCGGTGGTCAACAACATCTATCAACAGAAAACCGCTCTTCCCAGCGCAGTTGACCTACAGAGCTACACCTGAACTTGTAATCGAATGTAATCGAAGGGAGCCCTTTTGAAATGCTCAATACCTTCACAAATGTCTACCACCTTTACCCGTGTACCGCCGCTGGCTGGAGAGCATATACTTCCCTGGTATTCAATATCTTCCTAATATATTATTCATGGAAATTGATATTATTTATAGTATCTGGCTGATGATAACACCGCAGCGTGAGGTGAGTTACAGTTACTGTAATTTCTGCACGTGGATTAAGAGATCTTCACTCATCAACCTTGGGGAGGAAATGGGAGGGTGGCAGAGCGGGGTCGGAGGCGGCGAAGCTGCAAAGAGCAACAAGGGCCCGTTTAAACGGGATCGTCAGCCGTTCAGACAAGGTCATTGATTACATCTAATGCCCCATCATTTGTCAGATGGTGCTTTTTGGCAAGTGGATGCGGCCATGATAAGAGACGAAGTGCGATGAGAGCACGACGTGCTCCGTGTTCTTGTCCTTCGTTCGTTGAGAGCTCTATACGAATTTAGATACGTCATAGGTTAAACTATTCGACAGTTTTGAATGTGGAGCTGTTAATTCTATCCGAAATTGTAGTCGCCCCGGACCATGATGCTCTACCGAAGGGAAGTGCCTTGTCACCAGAGAACGCGGCAGTTGCTCAACCTGACTGGCTTCACCGTCCTTGCTCAATCCTGCTACATAACACAGAGTCGCAGTTATTATACATGCGGTTGACTAGTCGAACCAGAGTCATAACGTATATTGAAAAGTTCATGCTCAAGGCTTTCACAGCATTGCAAGTTATGGTACAGATTTACCACCAATTCTGGTAACCCGGAATCGTCCAACTTCGACAGAAGTACGGCTTTCGCTGCTAACCTGCACGCGCATGAGCCATCCATCGAACTGGTACTGTACGAACTTAACTTGACAGACGTAGTAGAATATGATGTTGTGGATCAGTTAGTTCGACAAGTAATCGTCCGCTAAATCCTCGTCCCTAGCGGTGATATGCAGACAACTACCGTACTATCGCTATCTGTCAAAATCAGCCATGTCCCCGTGTTCTTTTCAGCTGGCTGCTATGCTCATCGGTCCGCAACCCCTTGGGCTACTCTTACTTTACAACTCGAGGATACGAACTATTCTCTCATTTATAGAATACAGGATGTTAAAGCAAGCAGTCAAGGAAATGAGGGATTCGCTCACAGCACAGTACTGTAAGAACTACTGTATCACCGTAGATTTTGGGACCCAAGGCAAGAATGTGGCGGTATGGCTGATCACAACGCCACTGCCGGTCAGCCCTCGCGGCAGCAATATCTCCATGCCGCCGCTTTGGTGTTTTGTCCACTTACCATATGCTGCTTTCAACTGTAATATGGGAAGGTATACTCCAAAGGTATTTAAGATACGGTGATGCCGGGTGCGACATATCGGAGCGGCTAACGATTCTCGCGGCCATGAACTCCCGCACGGCTTCTCCGGCAAACTCAGTCACAGTGTCCGCCTCGAGTCCGGCGTCCATTGCCGGGCACACTCGCTATATAGAGATGCTGTTGGAAGTCGACCATATGCCGTGGGTCTACAACATCATTGCCAGCGTCGCACACTGGGTGCTCCTTGCGGGATATCTAGTGATTCCTGGAACATTTACCTCCTTGCAGACGTCGGAAAAACTCAAGCAGGCTCTAATTGACAACGGTGCTAACAAGGCCGTGTTGAATAATATTCAGAACCCGCCCCTCCTCGCGATTGCCTGTGTGTTCTTCGCAGTAGGGACTACGCTTCTGACATGGCTTTGCTGGACATGGCGCAGCAATTACATTTGGCTCGTCGGTCGGGTATTTATGTACGCAGACCCAGCTATGTATCTGTACACCCATTGTTCCGTATGAAAGCTGATTGGAGTTTAGGCCGGTTGCGATGAATGCAGCTGCGGGCCTCGCTACAACATTGATCAATGTATACACCGCGCAATCAGCCACTTGGTCTATCATGGCTCTGGTCACCACGGTGATGGTCGGAAGTGCCTTTTTAGTTTCGTTATCGCTGACGGTTCTGTATAAATACGTCTTGTTAAAGAAGGTCGAGGAGGAGCACGAGATGGAAATGCGTACCAGGACGCCTACGTCGACCGACAATCATTCTTGAACACGGGGGAATAATCCCTTGTCA
>NW_020798878.1:0-6781 GCF_003344945.1 Aspergillus welwitschiae | reverse complement strand
AAAAAGATATTACTGCATCCTAATTCATAGAATTAATATATAAGTAAACTATATTTATTATCAAAAACATATAAAAATTAATAATAGCTAAAGATATTATTTTTTATCAGCAGATTCTAAATAATTCTGTATAATTATATAGACGTTTATGAAAATATATATTACTCGTAGATAAATAATTAAATTAAATGCTAAAATTAAATATTCAAATATTATTTATATATTTATTCAAACAGTAATAATAATAATTATAATTTAATAATAATAAAAATAATAAAATATATCTTAAAATATTTTAGATAAAATAATATTATCTTATAGCAGTTATAAACACACATCCGCAGATATATAATTTATTATTATTCATGGGAAAGAAGAAAGGGTATAATGATATAATAATAATAATAAATATTAATTATAATAAAAGAATATATTAAAATTATATTTGTGGAAATAGAAAGAGAAAATATTATGCAAATTATATATTAATAATTATCTATAAAAGATAATCTCTGTAAATAAATTACTATAAATACTCAAAAAATATAATAAAAACATAAGGGGGAGGGGAGGGGAAAAATTAAAACAAATTTATATAAAATTCTACTATAAGCCCTGAGTCCTGAATCTCAATAAATATTAAAATTTATTATTATAATATATATAGATATATTTTATAGAATACTGGATGAAAATTCTATAAAAAATCCGGAGATGTACAGAAAATCTAGAATCCTGTATATAAATAAAAATAATATTTTATTTAATTTTTATAAAAAATATTAATAGAAGAAATTGATAGAAAGAATATTTTATAAAAAAGCCACCCGCGAAGATATTCCACGGGAAATATAAAAAGAATTTATAAAGATATTTTATTTCTTATCTTTCACAAGAGATAAATAAAATATTTATAAAATAAAAAGAATAATTATCTTTTTTTACTTAATTTTTCTTATATAAAATTTATAAATAAAAATTTTAATAATTTTTTTTATTACAAGTAATACTTACGTGCTACTAAGCACCGTAGAATAATATTATAAAAAATAAATATTATGATCATAATTAGTATTTATACTCTTAGGAACTAAGATTTTAAGGAGAAAGATAATTATAAGAATCTATATTTCTATAATCTTTATGATATACTGATATTACGAGAAATATCTATACTAGAATCAGTCTTACTATAAAACTTAGCTAGTATAATATATTATTTACAGGCAGAGAATAGAATAGTTAATAATACTTTAAGAAAATATAATTCTATATTTATATTTTGGAATATAGATATATTCTTTATATTATCTTATCATATTTACTCTTATGAATATATAGTAATAGAACTGCGGAAGATTAAGTAGCACTGAATATCTTTATTAAATAAATAATCTAGTAAAATTGATTATAAATATATATTTATAAAAAGATATTATTTATTATAGGAAAAAGAGAAGGAGACAGAGCTATAGTAATAAAATTATAATAATAATAATAATAATAATAATTACTTTAATATGATTAATTATAAACTTAATGTTATTCACAGACATGTAATTTACCGTAAAAAAAATTAAAAAAGAAAAATTTAATAGATAATAATTCTGTGATTTTTTCTATGAGGTAGATTTTTTATATAGCAGTAATAGTAATAACAGTAATAATTTAATAATAGAAAAAATTTGTAAAATATATTTTATAATATTTCAATTAGGAAAATATTATATTATATCAGATAAAGATATATAATATATATTTATAGATATATAATTTATTATTATTCACGGGAGAGAAAGATACAGTAGTATAATAATAATAATATTTTTAACTGTAATTAGAAAATTTTATCAAAAAAGATATCAAAATTATATTTATAAAGATAAAAAGAGAATATACCGCGGAGACTATATATAAATAATTATCTATAAAAATAATTTCTATAGATTAACTACTGCAAATATTAAAAAGAAAAAATAATATATAATAAAAACTTACAGGGGGGCAGAGGGGAAAAATTAAGAAATTAAATTATAAAAATAATTATTGCTGAATAAATAAAAATTTATATAAAAATTTACTAGAAATCTTGAGTCTTGAGTCCTGATTTACAGTCTAAAATAAATAATAAAATTTATTATGATAATATATATATATTTCATAATAATATTAAAAAAGATTATATAGAGTCTGGAGATTCTCCAGGAAATCTAAAAGTTTTATATATAAATCAAAATAATATTTTATTAATTTTTATAAAAAATATCTTATAAGAAAGCTACCCGCGAAGACACACTACAGGAAGTATAAAAAGATATTTATAAAGATATTTTATCTTTTATTTTTATAAGAAATAAAATTTTTATAAAATGAAGAAAAAAAGATTATCTTTTCTTTAATTTTTTTATATGATTTATAAATAAAGATTTTAATAATATTTTTCTTTCTGTGAGTAATACTTGTATATTACTAAATATTATAAAATATTATTATAGAAAAAGATAAATATTATAATTATAACTAGTACTGGCAGTCTTGGCGATCAAGACCTTAATAAAAATAATTATAAGAATCTATATTTTTATAACTCTCGTGATACTCTAATATCACGAAAAATATTTATATCAGAATAAGTTCTATTATAAGACTTAGTTAATATAATATATTATATAATTTACAGATTATCTATGTATAATATATTATTCACCGACAGTAGATAACATAATCAATAATAATATTTTAAAAAAAGTATAATTTCATATTCGTATTTTGTAACATAAATCTTCATATTATCTCATTATACTTACCCTTATATATACCTGCTAGATTATATAAATATTAAATCTAGTTTTTAACAGATTATAAATAAATTTATATAAAAATTACTCTTCCTTTTTTTATTTCTTTTATGTAATTAGAATTGAAATAAAAGATTAAAATATTTATCTATTCTTGCATAAAAATATTTATAAAATCTTTATATTCTTTGAATAATATAATTAAAATTATTTTTAATTTTAAATATATAAATACATGCTTGCATCTTAACTGTATTATAATATAAATAAACTTAGATTATATATATATTTTATTTAAAACTTTATTAATATTATTTTTATTAATAATATTAGACACGATTTCTCCTGCGCGGTATAACTAATTTTTAGTTTTTTAATTTATATTCAGATTCTAGCTTTGCAGCTAAGATATATTTAAAATTATATTATAATTCTATATTCTAATAAAATTAAAATATTATTCATAATACTAACAGTAAGATTATATTACTTATATAAAAGAATTGTCTAGTATCTATCTAAAATCTTTATATAATAAGAAATTAAATTAAATTTATTTGATTATTATTTGTTAGAGGCACAGGTGCGACTCGGGCAGATAGAAGTAAGTTATATAATTAAAGTTAGACTATATAATCTTTCTTTTTCTACTTTATATTTTACTAATTTTTTAACTTTTATTAAAAATTTAGTAATTAATTCAAAGCAGAGCAGTAGCTAGTATTTTTATATATAATTAATTTTATTAAATTTCCTATCTATTCCTAACAGTTCTGATTGTCTTTTTTTTATCATAAAAGGTGAATAAAAAATAATTTCTTATACTCAAAGTGCAGTATCTGAAGAATGCTTATCTGAATTTTATATAATAATAAAGACTATAAATACTGAGTTTAATGAATCTATTAATTTATATGATTTATTAAATCAGTATAATAGTATATTAGAACAGAAACTATATAAAAAGATAATTTAAAAATTATAATGATAAAAATAATTTATAAAGCTAGATAAGATCCCAAAAAATTAAAATAATAATAAGATTAGATCAGGAATTTTTTAACTAGTCTTTTTTAATAGAGAAACTTATAAAAAATAATAAAAAAATTTATCTATAAACTGTAAGACCACCAGCAAGACCTACTATAAATAAAAAATATAATAATAAAAAAAAGAATTAAATATTATATTTATATAGTTTATATAAAGAATTATTTCATTCAAAATATATATTATTTTATTTTTAATAATTTTAAAATAATAAATATATTCTTTTACTTCTACTCCCTATTTTTATTCTAATAAAAATAATATAATAAAAAGATATTTATAATTAATTAATATATTTTTATTTCACTAGAGCTTTATAATTTTCTACTATAGCAGTTTAATAATCTAATTAATTTATAAAAAATATAAATTAATATTACTAGAATATGGAGAGCTTTTACTAGTTAATATAAAAATTTATATATTTATTAATAATATATACGGTTTCTGGAATTTCATATTAAAAAGTAATAAAAAATTACCCGTAAGTCTGAGTCCTGGAAAAAATATATAAAAAATCTCTAAAATATTCTAGATGATTAAAAATATATAATACTTTTATAATATATCTAATTAAAGATTAGACTCTTAAGTAATATGAAATCCTTACTTCTAAATAAAATATAAGAAATCTGCATAAGAAAGCGTATGTATTAATAGATAAAATTAGTTTTTAGAAATATAAATAAGAATTAAAATTATAAATAAAAATATTAAAAAAAGATTCAGAATAAATAATTTTATAACTAATATAAGATATTTTAAATATTAGAAATTAGATTATATAATAACTAGTTATTCTTAGAATATAAATTAAATAAAAAACTAGAAATTCTAGCTTTACGTATAGCAGCGATACTGGAGTTATAACTATTAAAAATATTTAATATTATAAATATTTAAATAATAATTAATTAAATTTAAATAAGCTTTCTACTATATAGAGACTCTAGATAAATATCAGATTTTTTATATAAATAATTTAATCTTACTATCAATACTACAGATAATAAAAAATAAGGAAAATGTAGTAAATAATATTTTAATATCTTTCCAATATAGAATTATAACAAAATTTTAGATATATCTTAACTGCGAAGCCAGAATCTGGATATAAATTCAAGAACTAAACATCAATTATATTATATCAAAATATTTTATCTGATATTATTAGCAAAGATAATATTAATAAAATTTTCAATAAATATATATATATATATAATCTAAGTTTATTTAGATTATAATATAACTAAGGTGCGAGCAGGCATCTATATATCTAAAATAAAAAATAAATAAATATTTTAGTTTTATATTCTAGCTCTGACTATATAATAAAGATAAAAAAGAAAAAATAATTTTTGTATAGATATATTTATAATCTATCAGAAATAGAATTTAAAATACTTTATAAATATATAATAATTATATTATAATAAAAATATATTTAATTTTTATATAGTCCGGCAGGTGTATTTATTCTATCTATTTTAGAAAAATTATATATTTAAAATTTTATATAATTTATTATAGTCTGAATATAATTACTATTAATAATCAATATTTGTTATTATTAATTAGCAAACCAATAAATTATCTTAGTAGTGTAAATTTTTTTTAAAACGAGATTTATATAATACTTACTACTATATAAGAATTAAAAAAATAATAAAAAACAGCTTTTTATATGTGATATAATTATTATAAATATATTATTATATTTTTAATTAGTTAATATATCTATAATATTCCAGAGCTAAATTAATTATATATTCAGTAATCTACTTAATTTCTACTATATCATATATTTTAATAATATTTTTATATATCTTTATAAAATTATAAAAATTATATTAAATATGTTTAAACTATATTAGACCGTCTTCAGAAATACCAGCTAGTTACGAAAATATTAAAATACAAATTCTATACTAGTGTTGGATCGGGTCGGGTTATTAGGTCGAGTTCTTAGATAGATTTTCTAAAAAAATTTTGACCTGATCCATAGGGCGGATTTTGATTAGCTGACCTGATCCACTAAGATTTAGATCAGGTTTATTGGGTTAAAAATCTGATCTGACCCGATAATCTGACCCGACTCGTTCTAACTTAAATAGGAATAGTTAAAATTAATTAGTACTAGTTAATACAGGATTTATTACTGTTGTATTTTATATTATATAATATTATATATAAACTTCCCGATTGTCTACAAAGTCATGATTTTTAATGATTTTTTATATTTTTTTTTAAATTAATAAATCTATTATCGCCCTAGGGATAATTAAATTAGAATCAACTAAATTATTATATATAAATTATAAAATTTCTTATTAAGAAATAAAATCCCCATTCAACAATTCCTAAAGAATGTCTATATAAAAATTATATTATATAAGCAGCAAGCTTCCCGATCATCTACAAAGTCATGATTTTCTATGTTTTTATATATTTTTTTACTCTCTGATCTACCGAGACTCCTATAAATAATAAATTTAAATAATAATTAATTAAAAATTATTCAAAAATTTTCTACTTATATATCTTTTCTGGATATGAGTACTATTTTACTAAATAATATTAATAATATTATGATTTATTTTATATTTATATTTATAAAAGCAGCTGGTAAAGTAATTTTAAAATAATAAATTATATAATAATCCTATCTAGAATATACAGCGAAGATAAAATAAATAAAAAAATAATGTAAATATATATTCTCAGAAAAGAATAAAAATAATTTTATATTATATATTATATAATATATAGAATAACTGCTAAAGTATCGAGATCTATATATTATAAAAAAATAAAGAAAAAAGATAAGTCTATACACAAATTCTAATAACTAATATAATAAATATACATTAAGAATAGTTATATATTTATTTTGATATTTATTTTACATAATCTAGTAATAAAAACAAACCTTT
>NW_020798877.1:0-6898 GCF_003344945.1 Aspergillus welwitschiae | reverse complement strand
AGATTTATTGAATTTTAGAATTACTTTTCTATTCCAGTTAGCTTAGCCTTATTAATATACATATTATTAAATTATATTAAGAAGATATTAATTAATAATTATATAAGAAATAACTTAATTATAGATAAGAGAAGAAAAATAAAGCTGAATAATATTATATAATTATTTAAAGATAGTTATATTAAGCATAAAAAACAGAATTAAATATATAAAAAAATATTTTTATATATATATTCTATTCTCTATATATTATATAATATATTATCAGATCTGCCGTATACCAGTATAATAATTATAGACTAAGATAGTATGCTGTATACTATATACTTATTTATATACTATAATTATATAATATATAGCTGTTCTGGACATTGTATTAATAATCTATAATTATATTAAATAATAATTTAATTTTATTTAAATACTATTCTTAATATTTTCTGCCTGATAAATCTATCTTACTAATAGATTAACTAGCAGAGATCCGTAACAAAACTTTTTTATATAATAAAAATTTAATTAGATTTATCTAGTTATTTTTTTAACTAGTTAAATAGATTTATTTATATATAATAATTAATTAATATATATACTTAAATTAATTCACTAAATATAATAATTATTATCTAAATATTTATAAAATCAAAAATTTTTACAATTATAGTTTCAGTGCTGCTGCCATCTGCAGAACTAGATTTTCTAGTTTTTTATTTAATTTATATTCTCAGAATAATTAGTTACTATATATTTTAGTTTCTAATATTTAAAATATTTTATATTAATTATAAAGTTATTTTCTCTGGACCTTTTCTCTAATATCTTTATTTATAATAAAAGATATTATTATTATACCAGCCAGGCTTTTTTTATATCAGTCTCTGCTTATATTATACTCTTTATCTATTTTTCTATCTTAGTAGATAAGATCTAATCTCTATTAAATAAAATTTACTTTTTTAATTTTTCAGAATATACTATCTTTCTATTAAAGAATATAATTATAATAGATATTAGTTCACTGCCTGATATCTGCCTCAGATTATAATAATCCTAAAATAATAAATAATAAAAGTCTGCCTGTTTTAAAAAGTAAGTTTCATTTTAAACAAAATAAGCCTTATCTATTGAAATAAATGGAAGATAGACAGAGGTTCACTGCTAATATTTGTTATTAAACTATTATTTTAATAGATATTATATATATCAGATAAATAAAATATTAGAAAAGAACTATCTAGAAAAATAAAGTTTTTATATTATTAATAGAATTTAATAATAATTATACTACCGGTAGAACTATCTATATAAAAATTCTATTAAGTAATAATAACTTTAATATTATAATTTATAATCAGAACTAGTATATTCTTTAATACTTTAAATATTGAATTTATAAATATATACTTAATATTATTGTAAACACCCCGCCTGTATGTACTGTACAGAGAATTTTAAAATTAATAATTATTTTTATAAAAATAATAAAAACTATATTTATTATACTTTTAATCATACTTGTAAATACAAACAAACTTAATTAAAGATAATTTATTAATAATATTAATTTATATTACCAGTTTTTTTTAATTTTTTAATCAAATATTATATACAGAAAGAAGTCTTCCAGTAAATTATTTGATATTATTATAATTAATACTTAGAATATTTTATGAGGCTGAGAGTTTAGTTATAATATACTGGACAGAATTACACCTGTTCAAAGATTTAAAAAAAGAAGACTATAATAATTAAAATCAAGATTTATTTTAGTAGGAATAATGAGATTATTTGAATGATCTAGTCTTATACTAAATAATTAGTAAAATATTAATTTACAAACAGCCCTGTTGAAAGACACCCGCTTCTAATATTAAAATTAATAATAATATAATAATTAATATAAATAATAATATTTTCATTTCTATAAGAAGCCCCTGGCTATCGTAATTAATAAGATTAAATTAATATAATATTGTAAAAATAATAAATATATAGTTTCTAATTAAAGCAGTCATAAGAATCTTCTGAATTATATATTTAAAAAGATTAATATTAAATATTATAAATAAATGAATAACTTAGTATATTATAAACTAATTACTAAAAGTAATTTCCAGTCATAATATATCTTTTTAATAGAAATTATATATATAAACGTGATATTATTACTATTCAGGAACCATATCTGAATTAATATATATTTTAAATAATTATATATATACAGATTCTACAGGTCTGCTTTTATATAATTATATAATTAATATTAAATAATTTATCCAAGGAGTACTCGCCATGAATTTATTTGTTTTATTATCAGAAAAGTAAATCTATAAATATAATTTATTTAATTTTATTTTCAAATATATCGGTAATCTAATTATGAATTTCAATCTTATTGAAAAATAAACTATATATATATAAAATATTTATAATCCCGAACTTTGGAAGAATATTTTCATATTAAAACTTTTCTATAAAATTATATATTTAAATAAAAAGTTTTTTATTATTATTAATTTTAATTTATATTATTTAATATAAACTGTGCTAGAATATAAATACTAAAATTCTGAAACAGAGTCTCTAATCAATTTAATTATTAAATTTAATCTTAAACTTCTACTCTCCGAAGAAATTGCTATATAAAAAAATAATTATAAGATTATTATTAATCTTATATAGATTATCCCGTAGCTCACAGACCAGCTGATAATTATTAATTTTATAAAAATTAATAATAAAATATTAATTATAAATTTATATTAATTTAATTTAATCTTTAATTTATTAAAACCCCTACAGTCAAGTAATAGAATTAAATGATTATTAATTAAAAATTACTTAAAGGCATCCTGACCGCGTATATATCCCATCTGGATATAAGTATAATAATATTATTAAATAATATAAAGATTATTATAATCTGTTTTATATACTCATGTTCACAGAGGCGGCCGGTAAAAAAATTTTTAAAATGATAAATTATATAATAATTCTATCTGGAATATACTGAGAAAATAAAACAAATAAAAAATTAAAATTAGATATAAAAGTAATATAAGTATATATATACTTAGAAAAATAAGAAATAGTCTTACATTATATAGTATATAACAGGTTAAATAACTGCTAAAGTATTAAGATCTATATATTATAAAGAAATTAAAATATATCTATAAACATAGAATTAAATTATTAATAATAAGTATTAATAATATGTTTATAAATATTTTTTAATTAATCTTCTATATTCTTGAAAGAACAAAAGAAATCTTTTAAAAAATTACATTATTTCTATAATACTTTAATCTAGAATTGTATATCAAGCTAAAAAGAAATTTTTTGAATCGTATAATCAATATAAATATATTGATCCTAGAACTTTTCTGAAAATTTATATCCAAGAAGATAAGATTCTGGTAAATTGACCAGTCTAGAAGAAAATCTTATAAATATATCTAGCTAGTATCTAGGTTTTATTTTTCTATTTTTCTAAAAAGAAAATTAGAATGAGCTTATTGTTATTTGTCTTATTAGTATGATTATAAAGAAATCTAATAGTATTAGAAAAATAAACAGAAATCTTGATAAAATCTTAGTAGAATATAATCTAAGTAGCTATATTATAAAAATAAATATCTATTTGAATATATATTTACAGTGGAGAGAGAGTATTATAGATATTAAGATATATTTATAAATAGAAAAGCTTATATAAAAATACAGAAATTCTAAATTTTTTAATATCATAGATTTATATTTATATAATAATTAAAGCTGAGACAGTTAATTTCAATTTGAAAAATTTAATAGTTAATCTTTTCTAATAAATATATCTTAAAAAATTAATATATAATAATCCCGTCAAGTACGGTAGTAAAATAAAAGATATTATAGATAAATCATAATATTCTAGAAAATAGCCACTGCTTAATATAGTATATTTTAAAGAACATTTCATATAAATATTAATAGTATAATATATATATTAAAATAAAAGAATATACAATTTATATATGATTTATATATAATGTATATTACAAAATTCGGATTTATTATTATATTGATTGATTGATTTATTTATTCATACACGCTTATGTCAGCCCTAGCGGCCGAGTGGCGGATGGTCTCGCTCTAGCAGCCAGGCATACTGCCAGGGTAGCTGGTAGGATTACTAGCATCAAGGACCACGTGATATATATATATATATATATAAATATACATATAACACGAGATGCTCGCTTCCTCCAGTCCTTACTTTATTTATCTCTCTGCGTTGCTCTACGCTGCCCACGTGGATCAGGGGAGTTTTCTAATCTACATAGACTCCTATATGCACGCCTGAGGTCCCGTTCGCTGGGTACCGTTACCACCGGGAGAATACAAGTCCCGTGCAGTTATACTGATCGTTCTTAGATAGATGTTTTATGCTGTAATAGCACCTTCCTCCGCATGGCTGGCGGGTGTGGGCGGTGTTGTTGGATTAGACTCATGAGGGGGTGGGATCCTCTATGATCTTATCAGAAAGGATCCTGAATTAGGCCAGGATCCGCGTCATTAAAATGAACTGCGCCGCTTTGCGGGCCAGACTGGTAGGTCCGACCCCTAACACATGCGATTTATTATATACCTTTATAATGAGCTGAAACTGCTACTGTCATTTAATAAATTTATTTATAAATCTACTATTTGATAAATAATTAGAAAAAAATTATAATATAATTATAATAATTACTGATATATAAAGTTTATATTTTATCTATTATATTAAAAGAATATTATTATATTTTGATTTATAGAATTAGTATACAAGTATATTATATTTCGTATTGAGAATATATAGAAGCTAGTGACAGATAAAAAAATTTTTCTTATAAATAAATATTAATAAAGTTTATATAAATATAGAAAAATTTATAGAACATTATTGACTCTATATTATTCTCAGGTAAATTATTAAATTTAATACTAGAATTAAATATTTAAATATTATTTATATATTTATTCAACCCTTTTCCAGAATAATTAGACTTAATAATTGTAAGAGCTGATTAAATATGTCTTATTTAGTATATCTAGACTAGAATACCAAACATGAGAAGGGAAAGGAGGAAGTATAGAAAAATATATATTAATAAATAAAATAAAATAAATAAAGTAAATAGAATTATATTATATAATTCAGTTATATATTTCTAAATATTACTTATTATTATATTACTTTTCTTACTAAGACTGGCTGCCCTCAGCCAGCAGAATATTATTATTTTTATAATTTAATATAAATTTATCAGTCTCAGCCGTGGTGAGCTACTGCGGCAGTTACTTAGAAGAATTAAGATAGATAAAATTATTTATATAATAATCTTATAACCAGAAAGAAAATTTTTTAAAATTTTTAGTAAATATTATATATAACCTGCTTTATCTAATACAAGCTATCTAATTCTATATTATAGATAGTTATAATATAAATAACTAATCAGAATTTTTTTAATTTTTTATTTTATCTAATCATTAATCTTAATAAAAATAGTAGTATTCTGAATCTAGTCAGATAGAGCTTTTAATAAATTTTATATATATGATTTGTTAAAATTAGTGTTGGATCGGGTCGGGTTTAGGTCAAACTTTTTGACCCGACCCAAGTTCTTGGCGGGTCGGATTAAACTTATTAACCCGCTTCATAGGTCAGGTTAGAAATTTTTAACCTGTTCCATGGATCAGATCAGCTAATTAAAACCCGACCCAAGATCTTGGCGGGTCGGGTTCAGTTAAATTCTAAATTTTCATTATATATAAGAATACCCAATTATATAATAAAATACTATTACTGAAATTTACAGCTTATTTAAATTAGTATTTATTGATTATATATTATATAATATAATATGGATATTATCATATTATTTAGAAAAATAGGAATGGGGAATTCATTTTATAAACAAATATTTTATTATTTATATATATAATAATTCAGTTAATTCTGAACAGATTATTCTTGGAATAGTAATAGAATTATTAATTAAAAAAATATAAAAAATTATTAAAACTCTTAATTTCATCATGCAGCGTGATGATTATATAATAGAAATATAATATAAATATTATTTAGAAAAATAAGGATAGGGAATTCATTTTATAATAAAATATTTTATTATTTATAAATATAATAATTCAGTTAGTTCTGAATAAATCATTCCTAGGACGGTAATAAAGTTATTAACCAGAAAAAAATATAAAAAATTACTAGAAATCTTAATCAAAATGTCAAATTTTTATATCTTATCAGAAAATATGTCAAGTACTTATCTAGAAAATCTTAAATAAAAAATATAGAAGTATACTTTTATTATTTAATTAAAAAAATAAAATATAAATAAAAGAAGTTCTGAGGAAGCCTTCCTCAGAATCTATATTTTATTATATATAATATTAATAATATAATTATATAAAATATTATAAAAGATTTCTTCAGAATTTTTCTATTTAATTTATCTCTATATATTAGATTATAAAAGTTATATTTAATCTAATCTTAAGATAAATCTATTATATATATCTGGTATTTACTGTTTACTGATTAAAAAAATAAAAAAATCTATTTTCTAATTCTTCTTAATTAAATCTTAACTTTAGAACTATTATTACTAAGTATATTAATATTATTCTTTATATTATTCTTTTCTAGTTACAGATAATTGACTTCCTGAGATCCAGATTTTTTATTATATAAAATTAAAAGATTATATAAACTTTGTTCAGCAGAAGAAGATATAACTATTTATTAATTTTATTAAATTAATACTAGTATTTAAATTAAAATCTAGCAGATATACTTTTTATTAAGATAGTTATAATTGTAAAAGAAATAGAAGAAAAATATTGAAATATATAT
>NW_020798876.1:0-6929 GCF_003344945.1 Aspergillus welwitschiae | reverse complement strand
CGGAAGGCGTTGAAAGCTCGGTGGCAAAGCAAGCTGATTAACGACCGGTCCCCTGTGGCCTGCCAGTCTTGGGGTACGATTGCTACCGCTTCAGCCGTGGAGTCGGCCCCTGGCTGGATCCTCAGTGTGTTTAGGAACTGGTCTTCAGGCGTGGTGGACATATTGAGTTCCCGGTCTGGAATGGTCTCGGCCAACGTGGCTAGATCTGGAATAACGGGCGAGGCGCAACATGGGCACTGCGTCACAGAGGCTGAGGAGTTTGATGTAGAGTCAGCGTCATCTGACAGGAGACTGGAAGTGAGCTCCGACAGCGGAGTGGGCTGCAGAATAGGCGTCGGGGAATGATGCGCCATCGGGGGAGTCATGTTCTTCTTCCCCACAACAAAATGACAGCCAGTATGTATCGTTCCGCGTGGCTAGTTGATGCACTATAGGACCGATCACGGTGGATGAAACGCTTGGAAGAGATGCCAAAATAGAGTTCTTGAGTGCACTAACGGTACACAAGGTCCATGAGATGTTCGAAGCAAGTGATGGAGAACACTATATAAAGGCCACCCACCAGGCCTTTTACAAAGGCCATTTCTCGGATACTCTATTATGAATGCATATGTAGCAGGAGAGGGATACTGTGCTTCCAGTTGCCATAACCGTAACTACAGTATCAATATCGTATCGAGGACATTGTGCACCTGACCGTTGATCAATGACATACGGTGTCATGATTTACCATTTGGGTTTGCCCCGGTAGGAGAAGGTGTGGTTTTCTCTGCGGTTCTGCCGATGACCCTAGTACGTTCATTTCAACGCGTGACCGCATTATGGTGTAGACGTAAACGTCCCCTCGCAAACTTGGATTTCAGCTCACCCCACAAAGCCCTCAGGTGTCTATGATAAATAATGTGCGGGCATGGGGGTTCCACTGGAGAGACCCTGTCTGGGATCAGCGACTTGGTGTATGCTCTCGGCCCTGGAGGTCATGCGAATGATCTACTTCCATGCCAACACCACCAAGCAGGCCGGCTGGCACCGCAGACGGTTGGACATGATTAGCCCTACACTGACGGTCGCACCTCTCGATCCCTAGCCATGGGCTGCTACGGTTTATTTGATAATCATTGACTACGCAGCCAAAAGCTATGTTGACCCCACCATACCAGACGCGGTGATGCCCTGACGCGATGGCGCCCTGACACAGAGGGGTGTTTATGCGCTCCCGCCTGGTTAATTTTCTGGTGTCTTGAATGTCCGGGGATTTTCGACCGCCTGCCAACTTCCGACACGGAGTACGGCGGTTAATAGCGGCCATCGGGCAAAAACTGAACGTCTTTTCACCGCCCTCTGGTCGGCTTCTCTAGTCGCTTGTTGTTGCCTTGGGCCATCATCATTTGCTGGGGCTCGGGAAGGCCCGGGACTAGTTTTTTGGAGGAAGCTGTCCAGGGGATCAATTTGAAGCCAACTGCGCACCGAAGGAATATTATGGCCTCGGGTTTCGACATCTGGGCTTAGTACGTAAAGCAACTAGATCAACACATGGGTGTACTGCCATTTGAATATACGATTACCCTATGCTACTACAAGTGTGAGCCTTGTCGCTCGCCTTTGATACATAATCATGCGCATCAATGGTCTATTCGTTTGTATATGGTCAATAATGTATATAATGACCAATACTAGTCACTACAACGTGTCCGGCACAACTGGCTTTCGGTAATTCTACGAGACACATACGAAACCATCAGGCGCGTCAGGATTGAATATTTTGCCCACTCTAAGGGATCGCTCATCAAAAACAGGTCAGCAGGTTGATAATTTGCTCAGCCTCCGATGCCTCCAGTTCCATATGGTTCAAGGTCAAGCATGGCCGTGCTGGCAGGCATGGCACTGCGCGAAGACGTGATTGGCGCGCCGAACGGTTCTGCGTGCACCTTGTGGCGGACGAACGATGAATACCCGTATATGCAGTGGAGTACAAAGCGCCGGACAAAGTGACGATTCCCGAATTGGTGGCGGGTCTACACCCGATGAATTTGGCTCGCGACGTCATTGACCAGGAAGGTGACACGCTTGAGTTTATGCCAACTCGCCTCGTCGTCGCCATGGTCGCTCAGATATTCTTATACATGATTGACAGTGGCATTCGATACAGTACGGCTACATCTGCACCGGGGAGGCGTTCGTTTTCCTTTAAAACTCCGCGGGGTAATCCCACATTATTCGGTATTCTCTTGTGTATGCCCAATCAAGATGCGCAGGCGGATGTGCAGGCGGACGATGAAGTGCGCCTCCACCGGACCGCCATCGGTCAGGTGCTTGCGTTCACGCTTCAGGCGCTGGCCGTCGAACCTCCGACTCAAAAATGGCACGATGTGGCACACGACCAGCTAACAAACTGGAAGGTTAAATATCTCGACGTGTTTTGTAGCTCGTCAAGTATCGTTAATTGCCCGCACCATTTGTGAGTAATAAGTGCGTCTTTGGTCCAACGCAATATACTGATCATCACTAGCATAGAGTTGAATCATGGTATTCGTCCGGGGCCGGCAGTGATTATGGGGGAATTCTTTAGTGACGTAATTGCTGGTTAGCCCAATACAGGTGCAGTCAAGATGGACGGATCTGCCCCATATTTCCCATTTAAGGCTACTATTTCTTTGGTCAGTGCCAGGATAGTGGTCCTTTAACAAAGACGTTACAAGCTCCGGATTCCCTTCTAGCTCACACAGCTTCAGATCGATCCCTAGAAAGTCTTCTGCGGCAACATTTGCAGGAATCTCTGACAATGGTCCTTGTTAAGCAGATTGTCGGGTGCCGAAAAAATAAATCTCTACAATGTCGATCCTATAAGTGATATTATATGGGACGCATTATCCCTCGTCATTGATCACAGATTTTGGTATTCAGCTGTGCCTGTTCGCTTCAACTCAAACCATGAGTCTCCAAGTAGAGTATGTAAGCTGCTTGGCTCAAGTGCTCTCAATGACTTACCACCTGCAGCATGGCTTTCCCGATGCCAAAAGAAATTACACAGGGCTTGTCTAGCGCGGTTATCGCAAAGTACCATATTTATCTAATCGCGACAACAGCGAATTTTGAGCGCAGGCTTTTCGGAAACAACCGGCCACATAGACGTCGAGGAAACATGCTCAGATCTATTCTTCGTCCGGTATGTGGTTCTCATCTGAGTGATAAGGGCCCATGTTTATCTCCTTTTGCATTACAGACGTAATAGTTCACTCTGGGAACGCAAGGACGACAATTAAGCCTGCAGCAGGGAAGGCTGTATACAAGTAGGGATATGCTGCTGAGTTACAGGGCATTCATTACGCAGTCCATCACCATGACTTGATTTTTCCTGACTGACTCGTCCTAGGAGTGGGGCATGACAAAATCACGCTGCAATGTGGAATGTTTCGAAGACATTTGGCGGAGCATCAGCCTCTAACGTACCCATTGTTGCTGGCCCCAGGCCGAAGAAAGACGAAAGTTCCGACCAGAACTTACCGTCGTTTCTTCCCTGTGCTTTATCGTTCTCAGTACGTTTATAAGACTTCCATGTATGCGATGTCAATTGTGGGCCATTTCCTGACAACATGTAGTCTATGAATGGGGCATCACTGCTTTTCTCGATGCTTTCCCAGGGATAAGATAGGGACACATCGGAGCTTAACTGATGTGCATCGCCTTTGCTTTCTTGAACTCATAAAGAGATATTGATGAAATCTTCACAGAGGCGCTGTTGGTTTTCGCCCTGACGTTATACGGCTGTGAATGTCAGTAAGTAGTCTAATGTATACTTGGCTGTGACCTACATTTCGAGCCAGCCTTCCACCCCTTTCCGCAGGGCTTGACGCGCCGCAGCACAGATGAGGAAAACTTCAAGATGGCGCTTTCTTAGGTGCTTAACCAGTAAATCCATGCTGTACGCTTCAAATCCGTCTGCCCAGCTCTCCAGAACCGATTTCTGGGTTATCGGCTGTGCCGTGTTGAGTGGTATACGATAGACGTGCTCCGCAACGTTGGTAAAGCCGTGACTTTCCATTTCCGAGAGGTATTGGAGGGGAAGATCAAGTGAGCGTCCGTCCATTCTAAAGGCTTTATTCATGTCATTATAGAGACGGTGGAGGCCAGTTTCGCCGTAAGGGTCTTGAAAATGAACGTTGCTGTCCCATATTTCCAACATGCCGTTTGGTGAGCAGCACCTGATACTGGATTAGCATGAGCGATACGTGGTGTGAGGCCATACCGGTATGCTCCATGTAGGATGCACGTCAGCAGTTGGCGGTCTCCCCCCAGTCCACCAACATGGATGAATTCACTGTTTCTGAAAGGATAATACCAGTCCGGCTGATCTAGATCATCGATGCAGAACTCGCAGTTAGGTGGGATCCTTATACTGTCAGACTGGCCTTGGCGAAAACCATCGTCTTGGTCCATACCATTCTTCTTGCATGTATATAGTATCAGTCCCAGAAACCTTCGCGGTTAGTTGATGTATTGGTGCGAGATCAGGAGACAACTTACCAACGACGACGGATGTTCCTCAGCTATCGTTTTAGTTAGGATGTGTATAGAGGCATGATCATTTAACATATACCAAATTTGATTGCCCAACATCCAGCACCAGTTTTCACGTCGAGAACCTTTCGAGCAGCACCGGCAGACACTGGACATAACCTCCAATTAAACAGTTCGCAATATGCAAGAAATTGCCGTTCAATAAGACATCAGTAATGAAGCGTCAGGAAAGGTGTCCAACTTACTTTGACGTTCTCGTTCTCTCTATCCATATTTCGATTAGCGTAGAGTCGGAGGTGGACGATGGGACACAAACCTGGTCGACGGGGAAAGGATGGCGACTTCGATAGCGGGACGAATAGTAGCGTCCATGGTCACTGATTATAACTCTAAACGAATCATCGAGCGACTCAAGAGACCTATGGAGGGTAAGAAACGGATCTGAAATAATGAAATGGGCATACACATCAAGCTCCACGTCGGAGTCGTAGTGAGTCTCGGTTCTTGATTCCATCGTGGGAGGGTTGCATATGTCTTCTCCGCTCGCGATAAGGGACGATACGTCCTGGAGGCCGGAAGAACAAGCGTCAAAAGTAACAACCGGGTCAACTACAGGTCGGGTGTGCCATATCTGATTTATGTTCCAGGGCCCGGTACTGACGCCGCCTCAAGATCGAAGTAGCCAAAGTTGGTTTGGATAAAATCGTCCAATCAGTAGGCGGGAAACGCCTTGCCCCACTACCAAATCTTGGTAGATGTAGGGGTGTACGGACTCAAGGGAGCGATATTGAGCCCCTGAGCAGGATTTAGAGAAACAAAGACAAGAATAGGCGAGAACTATAGGACTATAGTGAATCATGTTGTGCTTTTCTTTCTCCAAATGTTCGGCTGCTATGTAGAGCTCTACGCCTAATATCAAAGAAAATCCGGGTTATATTTGAATGACGCACACGTCTTGAAAGTGTCTATGGCATCATGAACAAGGCCCAGAGCTTCTAGAACGCATGGGAGACGTCCGTTGTCACACAGGAACAACTCTTGCTGAGACCTACTGGTCCTCCTTGAAAGCTTTGACAAGTCAGTATATACGTTCAAAGCCCCTGGACAACATACTATCTTATAGCATTTGCTTTTCCAGTTCGCGGCGTTGCTCTTCTAACTGCAGAAAGATATTTCGGTCCCTTTTGGCCTGTTCGAAATAACGTTCATGCACCTAGGGGAGTATTAGCCGCAACTAGCCTCAGATTGTTTGGACATGCTCACGAATAGTCCAACTTGATGATGCTTTTCGCAGCAGAAGCACAGAGTTTCCGGTCCCTGGGTGAACCGAATTTTGCGATGGCCAAACACCGCTGGCCCAACATCTCTATAGCATTCGTTGCAGAGGAACAAAAAACTGGGGGCGTCGGAGTTTCTACCCTTAGCCAAGGGCGCATCGGACGGAGTAGCCATGGAGTAGGGCAGATGCCAACGCAGGGTCTAGACGAAAAACAGCTATTGAAGGGCGTCAAGATTATCGCGGCAGCTTCTGAGAAGGAACTCCACCCATTATATGTTGTATACCAGGTATATTAAATGACGAAAACGCGCAAGGCGCAGGGGGGGACACGCTTACCACGGACTATCCGTACGACAACACTTGCTGTCTGAGCGTCGTTGGAAGCGATTAGTCGAACGAGGCAAGAATACTAAGAGGCGGGTTTGTTTGCTGGGTGGTCTAGAACGCTAATGTGGGTGTAGATGTATCCTGAAGCACCAGCCAGTCTATGGTACGTCGTCTCTTGGACTAAAATCAAGTCTGTGCGGTAGCACGGCACCTACATCACCACAGGGACACAGGAATGACGACACAGAGGTGGCGTTCACGCATGCAGATAGAATGATTATCATTATCCCATGCATAATGCCGGACATTGGGCTACTTGATACGTGTAGAGTGGTGGTCGGCTGCATTCATTCCCCACTACCAGATTACGGTAAACCATAGTGTGCTTGCCAGGAGGTGCAGCTCGTGCCATCCGTGGTCGAAAGAGCAAGCAAGTTCTTCCGAACTCCACTCGATGCATATTGACTTAGAACCATGGTTCATCTTGGATGATTGCGCTATGGAAGGCTCTCAGCTCACGAAGGAGTCGTGCGCGACATCAACATAGCGAGGATCCTGTCTACATATGCCCACTCTCTGCCATTCTGCCCCGCGTCGGTAAGCAAGGCTCACCAAAGTCCTACCTGGCCACACTCACTCCCGCGATGTCTTTAAGTGGGTTTCGGAGATAGTACATCATTATGGAAAACTTACTGATGTAAGAATTAAAATAGCATCCGTCGCTCTGTTGGCCTCAGCTAATGCTATCCTTCTTAGGTTGTTGTACGACGGGAATGACCACATATACCAAGCTGATACCTTTTCC
>NW_020798875.1:3448-6941 GCF_003344945.1 Aspergillus welwitschiae | reverse complement strand
AGTATCATTCTCCTCCGGAGATAGCCCCTGACAGGAATGGCGGGCCTGTTAAGTATCATTCTCTCCGGAGATATCCCCTTCATGGCCATCGGCCCCATGTTGCATCACCTGTGCCCTGGACCGTTCCCAGATGAACAGGTTCGTTTGTTCTTAGGACCCCGTTCTGAGACACCCCAGCACCCCAGCTATGGGCAGCCACCTCTACGCGGTGCTGGGGACTAGTACTTGCCAGAGTATATCCACTCATGACGCAAGGAAGCTAAGATCTGCTCGCGCCATGCCGTCGGTTCTTACCAGCATCGGTGCCACATCGTGCATCACGGGCAGAATGGAGGCCCGTATGGAACGGAGGTCCGTATCCGTCAATGCCCGCTGCTAGTCATGTACATACAGTAGTTACTTTCATTTTAGTGGTACAATGTATACAGTATTCACTCGAAATAGATCCCATCTGTAGTATATCCTCGTCCTACACAATACAGTACATAACGCAAAGGATCAATGACGTCGCGAGAGCTGGGTAACTTCCCCGGTTCGCTTCGGTCAAGCAACCGTGAGTCGGCGTATGTCTGCTTCAAACCGATTGCTTGTTGCATACAGTAGTTTGCAAAACTACCATGCCTACCCCTTGACGCTCTGCCTCTTTCCTAATCCCTAGCCTTTCTGCGCTAGTCCTTATGCGTTTAGTTTGTATGTCAGACTCCTTGGCGCTGTTGGTCCCGTTTTGTAAGTATGATAACATTACTTCCCTGATGTTACAGTACGTGTAGATGTATGACAGAAATCTAGAAGCTTCCATGTCCGGAAAAACGCTCAGGTGGCCACATTTGTATTGCTTTTGGCTTCTCCAAACCACTTCACAGTTCCTATACCATGGTGCAGAAAATAGTACAGCGATGTCTCCACACCTATCGCCAGGACAGATTCAGCCTATCTTGATATGCAGTCAGTCGCGGCATGTCAAGCTCGGAGGCCAGTGAAGCTGCCGAGCGCAGGAAGCAGGCGGTCAAAAAGCATCTAGCCCAAAAATCTTGAAGTCTTCAAATCCCTAGAGACCCCCAACATAGGTTAGGCCAGTCCAAAGAGACAGTGCAAGAAGAGTAACATCGCGAATGAGTCTAATGATCCCAGGTCTATTCTACACAGTGATTACGAAAGACGCCGAACTAAAACAGGAATGATTTGATTATACGGTGCTTTGATTCTTATATACGAGATACCCTAACCGTCGATATACTCAGAGCAAGTGTGGACTTCATGACGGCACGGCAAGCAGAGATGAGATACAGTACTAACCCGAAATACCTTTGATAGTTTGCCTTTCGTCTAACTATCTGCTGAAGACCAGAAAGCTCCGTCTAAGTCCCACTTCGGTTTGTTCAACTTGAGCAATAAAAGAGTCATCGTACTATCGTGCTGCTTTTGTCAAATGACAGGGAAAAGAGGGAAACGGCCAGGTCACAGAAGCTTCCCAGGAATACTTCCTTTCGAGACGTAGCATGCTCGCACTCGCCCAACTCCCAGCCTTTCATACTCTTCCTTTCCCGATGTTCTTTGTACGGCAAGTATATAGTATTCCTTGTTAGGGTCATCCTTATCGTCATCTTGACTCATTGCGATGACGACACAGTTTCGAGACTCAACCTCGGCCGCCGAACCCATGTCGAAATGTAGGATGCCGACTTCGACTTCCTTCGTAGCTTCGACTTCCGTTGTAACTTCGACCTTCTTTGTCTTGGTGAATATTATATGCTCTCCATCCCTTTCTCGCGTATAACAATCTTCAAGTTGTCGAACTTCGATATTGATGCCGCGCTCGGAGTTGTCAAAGCTTAGGCTTTGGTGCCTTGGGACTTGAAGATCCGTTTGTGACAGAAAGTCAATTTTACCATTATAAAGCATCCAAGACCACGACGGCACACGATCATCGTCGTAAAAATTTGATCATTACCCATTCCAGCCCGCTTCCACAAGAGGAGCCGAGGAAGAAAGCAACGGAAGACACCGTATCTGACTTCAGTAGCTAGAGCTTCCTTAATACGCTCAGCTATGCCGGAAAATGCAACTACCTTATCCTTTTCCGGAAAGGTAAGATCACGACGAGAGTAGTCCGTGATAAGCTCTTGGAGAAATAAGGCTACAGATTTATAACCTGCGATTACGAGCCGCTCAGGAAACCGTGAGTCAAGTAGATATAATCTAGTAATAGGACTAACATAATTGGTAGGTCAACCGATATTCCTCTGACTTTAGGGAAGCGGACTTACCATCTTAATGTGGTGAAATTTTCGCACCGAACTCCCCTTCCACATTCCCAGTATGTCTGTTGTGCAGTGAAATAAATAGTTCGTCGAGAAAGCGCTCTTTCTTGCAACACCCAGGCCCGTGTATGCAGTTGGCCTTCATCAACAAGCTTACAGAAGTCATCAATGTTCTTTTGACCAAGGGAATTGACTACCTCTGATTGACAGAAATCCTGAGTGCGATTGAGGAAGCCATCATTCCAACCGGATGCTGAACTTGACGCGATCGTGCAGTATGCAGAGGCAAATACTTTGTCCATCCTTGCACCTTCCTCCTCCCAGTCTTTCTGGTCACCTTGAATGATGCAGAGAGCATCAATCGAAAGATACTGCTTGTTCAATTCTCGGGTCACTGTAATAGCGTCCTGGAAAACTTTTGGAAGGCTGTGATAGCTGAACCCCTCTAGTCGTTTCTCGTAGTTCCGAGGTGTGGTACGGAATTTCTCCATCTCCTCATCGGTCGGCTTGCCCCAGCAGTGCGATAGCGTTATATAGTCAAATGGCTGTGTTATGTGTGCGGACTCCTGGAGTTGCAGGTGATCTGAATGATCTGTTCCAACGAAAATAACGCGCTTTGGCACGACCTGACGCCTTTCCTGCATGCATGAATGCTGCTTGTCACACAGCCCAAGCCACTGACGAAGCACATCAAAGCGATTGATGATCAGCAAACGATGTGTATATCCTGAATTTTTGTATTTCTTTTGCAGATCTGCTCATAAGTTTGTATTAATAAGAGATGAAAGTACCAAAGAAAGGGGCCTGTTTACCTAAGTAGCTGGAGATATGGAAAGTGGACGACTGGCGTCGGTCTATGCTGATATATGCATTGTCTATGGCTCGGTGAACCAAGTAATGGCTAATAGTTTCAGAATCGTGTTTAGAACGGAAATATTGCTTGCTTAAAGTCAGAATATTTCGGGTTCGAAGTATTGAACATACACATACTCTGAAAGCGGTTTTTGGATAGCCGAGCAGCATGCGTGTCCCGAGTATGAATTTATTCTTACAACCAGCAATGAGGTTCGTGACTTCAGTATCAGTTCCGCACGACCATTGATTCTGACGTTATAATTAACAACACAGAAAGGGACAGAGGACAGCCATAGCAGTCATGACTTGCTTTAAGACGGGCCTGACTTACATACTACACCAATATCATATCCCTGTCAGCTATTACCGCATCCAAG
>NW_020798875.1:0-3093 GCF_003344945.1 Aspergillus welwitschiae | reverse complement strand
TCCTAAACCAATATCATATCCCTGTCAGCTATTACCGCATCCAAGGTACTCTTTCTTGGAAAGCTGACTTACCCGCTATACCAATATCATATCCTCATCAGTCATTACCGCATCTAATATACTCTTCTATGGGTTTGACTTACCTCCTGAATCAAACGTAAAGCTTCATTATTCACCAGCCTATCCTACCTCCCGAGGAACTACTTACCTTCTTAACCTTCATTAGATGTCGTGCGCTTTTATTGTCTGTTCAGACTTGATACTTACCACAAACGTTTCATGTATCCAACCTGCATAAGCCGATCCAGAAGTCATTGTGAGCCAGAACCTTGATAAGAAAGCCACTAGCAGCAAGCAGTTTTCGTACTCTCCACTGGGTTGTTGGGGATGGGAGAAGAATTATCTTCCCGTGCAAGTTGATGGTTGTTCTGATGCAAGGCCAGCTGGCTAGGCCAGAATGACTAATGCGGGGTCACAGCGGCAAGAAGGAACTTATCATTGGTTAAACGAAGACTCACTTGATATATGTCACATCTACCCCAAAACCATTGTTTCTGCATGTCCTCCTTAATGGCAGTGACTCTTATTTCACTCACCTAACAGCATAACGTAACAAACTGCCTTTACCAAGTCACTTCATCTTTCGTCCTTACTGTATGTTCTTCCGGAGCGGAACCATGGGCGGGTCACGGAACCCTTCGACATGACCTTCGGGCCGAGCTAATAGAGCCAATGCTGCCACCACGTCTCGCCGATTCGTCATTTTACCTGCGCCGCTCCCTCAAAGTACTCAAGACCTAGTATATCACAGCCAGATATTCTGAGGGAAGGCAAGAGCGGTGTCGGAGGGTTGCGCACTTACTACAAATAGTATCTACAGCCTTTTGAGAAAGATGATCCAGTCCTGTAAAGGAGTGCATGTCAAAAGTGACAACGGCTTCGACCAACTTACAGTTAGTGTCATCGCTGTCAGCCTTACGACTAATGCATGCTCTCATGTCAGGAAAGGCTTCAGCTGGCAGGCCAGGTAGAATTATTGCGATGAACACCAGTTTCGCTACCTCAGCCTGTTCTGTCAAGTCCGCAGCCCTTGGGTTCCTTGTTCGGACAATTCAGGCAGCGCTAGATTTAGGCAGGGGAGAGTGAAGACGTTCAGATGTTGACAAATCGCCCTATCTCAGTAGCGGCATGCGCCCAGTCACCCACGACCGAAGCATCTACTGTAGAATTCTGTATGGGCTTTACGCCCCCCGTAAGATTGGGTGTAATTTTGAGGGAAATTACAAGACAAACCGGTACCTGCCAAGACCCTAACCTACAGGCTAACTATATACAGACTAGTACAGGTGTTAGGTTTTGGGAAAAGATTCGGGAAGAGTCTGGGGTAGGCAGGGTGGTAGTGCAAAGTACTATATCTAAATTGGATATCCGCGTATTTATTTGAGCAGCCAACGTACACGCATATAAGTTTCGAGAGATTTTCCTGGCCGCAGTTCTGACAAGACGGTAAGCCCTACACAGCCTCCTTCACCGATGGAATTACACGTGTCCCGACTTCTTCCTGATCTGGTTCAGGGCAATGCTTGTATTGGGGAACAACATCTTCCAGAGTCTTAATCATCGGCGTTGGATAGTATCCACTCTATACTCGTTAAATTCGGTAATTGTGTCGCAAAGCCCGCGACTTACCAGCTCTGGCATGGACGGAAGCCAATTCTCCGATGCAGAAGAATTGAAGATATACCTTCGGCCGCTTCCCTTGACCCGTATCATAACGAATACATCGGAGTCACACTCAATACTGTACTGGGCGGCTTTTCTGATCAACGTCTTCTTCAGTTTACTTCTCTGCTGGGTTTTGGCTTTAGAGCTTTCCGATCGACGCCGTTTTCTGAATGGAGCGATCCGAGACATGAAGTCTTCATTTAGAAAATGATAGAAGTGGGAGTAAAGATTGTTGAACATACAGTGGGATTAGTGACCGGATTATATCTGGTCTCTTGTTACGTCTGATGGGTCCGGAGCTCAAGGAACTCTGACTGTTGGCTCATTTCAACAGAGGGCCTTGATTTCCCTGGCACGGTAGATACCCTTCACCTCTCTTATGTGATGACTGTGCATGCCCTGGATATCCCGCATGAGATATGGGTGCATGTAGAGGGTCAGCGGGGATTTCGACCGTTGTATTTCCAACCCATCTAAATCCTGCTGTGGTATATGATCCGGGTGAAACACTGAAAACCGCAATTTCGCACGGAAGCACAGAAGCAAAGAAATGGAGTTAACTAGCTTTAGGCGGCAATGGAGTCTGTAAATTATTTGACCACGGGCAAAAGAGGTTTCATATCCTGTAGATCTTGACGTACGAGATCAGCATACGTAAGGTACGAGAACGCTTCAGAGTAACCCGACACTTTACCACGGTAGAGTCAAGATCCAGCAGTGATTCCATGAGCAACAAGCTGTTCGCTCTTTCAAGTTATTGTTTTGTAATGTTTTCGATTCGCACGTACATACTCTTGCTTCTCGTCCAAATACTCCGGGGTTATGATCGGCGGTATCGATGTAACCCTGCGGCCGGAATTTGTCGTGCACTGCAATACGAACGGTTTATCCACATTGGTCAAAAACAGTTAAATTACACTACTGGCTGCTAACACCGTTCACTTGAACCCTGAGATTCAAACAGAGTTTTGCTTCACCTCCCGTCTCTGACGGTCAATATATGGTGTTTTACTTTCCCCATGCGTCAGCTCTCATTCACCCATACGGGCTCCACGTAGCAGCCACAATCGTGGCCAATATACCGCGCTAGACTAATCTTTTACCAACTTATAATTTCCGGTAGACTTTATTCATCTTGCCACATACCTCCTGCCGCTTTCTACATACGAACCTTGGTTTATTATCGACAGATAGGGCACTGCTCCAGTAGGATTTGATTATAAGCGAAGCTGGGGGACCCGATCGCGGGTCTTGACATTGCTGCTACACTTTGCCCACTGTCACGATTGCAAAGCTCACATTTTTTCACCTTCCACCTTCAGATTGATACTCTTCATTTAGTATGCACACGATTTTCGTGACCAACCA
>NW_020798874.1:0-6944 GCF_003344945.1 Aspergillus welwitschiae | reverse complement strand
TATGTTATCGGGAAAACCACGGGGTTGGGTATTTTTCTGCCTGCAGTAGCGGAAGCATTAGCGCGAGGGGGAGACTGGACGGGAGGCAAAGTTCTACAGGAGTGGTTCCCCGACGTCGTGAAAGATCATGCGGATTGGCACGCAGTTGTCGGCCCTGAAGCTACAAGCCGTTCGACGTGGATGGAGAAAGGATACATTGAAATGCCCCTTCCATTGATTTGGTTCTTTCCTTTTCTGCCCTGGCATGAACTCCATGATATTCAGACCAATATGTGCGGAGCAAGCAGACTTGACTGAGGTCAACTTGTTCGGTCGAGCCATTCCGTAGGGTTGAATCTGCCGACCTTGACATACATTTACTTGTTTCCGGTCTCTACCTACTATTAGAATGTCCGCATGCATAACTCGTCTATCCCAGTCCAGTGTAAGCGAGTGCAGATGATTCAATTTGATAACCTCTCGAGGAATGCTGCAAGCTTGCCCTTCGGTTGACCCACATGAAATGCCCATGCATAACGAGTCATGAATCTGCGGATCCGGGAGTCCATCTCCTCCAGTCTCAGAGCGCGTTCTTCCTCGGTAGTACGGATAGAACTAGGACTTCTTGGGAGAGTACATTGCAGCTCAACCTCCCCGACCTTATGATTGTCGAAATCCATGGTGTCCTGAACAATTGTGAACTCATCGTCGGCGACCCAGCTTTGCCGAAATGTTGTAAAGGAAGCCAACTCCCGTAGTCCAAAGTTGGTGAGTTCAGTTTGGCTAATACCCGTAGAAAGTTTCAGGTGATGAGAGATTTCCTCTGGGTTGCGCATCTCCATGAACCTGGTATTCTGGAAATTTCCGCCATCTTTTATTTTGGCTTCCCAGTCACCGTCCCTCTTGCGGACCCAAATGCCTTTCGAGGATAGCAGGCCATCTAAATCGTAGTATGTATCGTGCATGGAGCGTAAACCCAAGTACCGCAGACTTGGGAATGGCGGGTGTCCTCCGGCAAGAGTCAATGGCTGCACAGCAAGTCGGCTGAACTTGCGTTCTACCTCTAGGGTGAGCAGCCTGAAGGGGGCCATCGAGGAGGGGGCGAAGAGACGACAAGGCGCAATCAAATGGTGGGCCAACGCAGCGTAGCTTAGGCCTATGTTTCCAGCGACCGGTGTGTCAATAGAATCACCTCATGCAAAGTAGTGGTCGCATCAAAAATCATGGTAGATGAATGCTGCCAGTCAAAGGGCCAGAGAGTATTGGCCGACTCCCGCCACAGAGATGGATTTGGGACCAAACATTGAGAAAAACAAGAAGCCAGGTCAATGATTCGTCACTTGATGAACCAACCTCCTCTCATCACGTGCCGAGTCTAGGCGTCGCTATGTCACAGGTATTACCTGCCAACCCAAGTAGGGATTAGCATCCTGGCTGGCGGTACTCACAATAGGAGCTCGACTAGTTCCGACATTGGTATCCTAGCATACGTATCGAAACCGAATTCGATCCAGTGAGTTTAGACCTGATCACACAGGAAGTTAATAGCCCATTTCCCCAAAAGGGAGTCAAGGAACCATCCCTATCTATTCACCAGAAGGGGAATAGCGTGGTGCAGGTCTTTCTCTAGAGACACAATTCCGCGGCAGTCTCGTCGGTTCCGGAATGCTGATTTAATGCTAGCTTGAGAACTTGGCTGGCCGAAGCGGAGGCCCCACTTCGAAGCGAACGCAACCCATAGGGGGTCTGTGGGGACAAGTGCCATTTGCCCATTGGGCGTCTTGCCAGTGGATGACTTTTCGGGCAGCAAACGGCCTGTCGTAACAGGTTGCCTTACAGATAATTTGGGCCAGCCCATAAGTTAGTTCAAATATCGCTTACCTCAATATGTGCGTACATTAGCAATGCCACTATCCGAAGCACGAGTGATCTTTCGCGATGTTGAATCATATCTCACGTAGGTAAGCTTGTTGGCAACATGATTCATGCACCCTGGGCGAGAGTTGCCTACTCCTCTATGTTCGGATTTCTATGGTGAACCGCTACTATTAGGATACTCCTTCGCCCTAGATGAAAGTTTTTTTCTTAAAAAATGGGTATCCCCTGTTTTGCATTACTTAAATCATCGCCACGTAGCCCCAAATGAGTTACATCTGCCTCCGGAGATCATTGGCACTGTACATCTTGACAGTGGAAAAAGCTATATTAGAACAGGGAAGATCATAGAGGCATTGGGTTAGCCTCTGATTTTTTTGCCTATTTGCTAACGGAATTCCTTAAATTGATGATTGACCAAAGCGTTGGAAATAATCCCGCGCTTTTCGAGAAAGATGTCGGAACTACTCTAGGGAAGACGCTTAGTAGTATGCCAGAAGCGCCGAGTGAAAGCGAGAGATACATTGTCGCTCAGCTGCAGAGTGGCTCGGATGCACCTGAAGCGAGTGGTCGTCCATTGACGTCAGATGTGGTCGTTGGCGGGGCTCAAATTAGCTTGCTAGATGACGGCTAAAACATGTCTAACAGATTGGAAAGTAGCATGCAGAAGGAGCACTCTCATATGACAGGAGACGATCGCTTAGCGTCATTCCTCGAAACTGAAATAAGGAAATGCGGCTCGAATGGCCTGCCCTCCCCGACGGAAGCTTCTTATACGGAAGGTATTGAAGCAGAAATGATGGGCTGCGCCGATCGTCTAAACATCAAAATCTGCCAGGATCTCTTTGCATTGGAAGTGCTGACGCACTGGTTCTGGTTCGAGATGCTATTCGACGTTGGCGATCAAGAAAAGCCTACCAGTAGATACAGCCCCTGCAGAATCTCTCAGAGACTGGGCTTTCACATTGATCGAAAGCGACGCACAAGACATCGCATATCGGATAGTATTGCACAGATACTACACCATGGCTCTCTTTCATAGGTGTAGCAGAGCCTCTGCACCGTCTACAAGTGGATTTCTCGCCATGAACAACAATGGGGACTGCCATAACAGACGACCTGGAAATTCTCTGTACAACTCGGAGGCTGATATGGCTAAAAGAATATTGAAAGAGGTTGCGCCAGGTTTTGAGCCAGAATCTCCGGTATACAAACACAAATTTGATCACATCCAGTCACGTCGGATTCGCGGCAAGGGGTATCACACATTGTCCACCCACTCCGGTCCAGGAATACTTGCTTTGATACCCTCCACGGATCAACTCGGTCAGAACCGGATAGGCTTATCCGAAAACGGGTAAGTCAAGCAAGGAATAACGGTAGCATGTCTTATCAATAGGAGAGTGGTGAGATTTTCAGTCATCCAGAAGATCTCTGCAATCTTAAGAAGCGTGTTTGGTCCATCGCCATGCCTCCCTCCTCCTACATGATATTCTTCGCTCCGGAGTTCTGGCTATGCGCAGGCATGAAAAGGAATAACAATGCAGGAACCGTAGAGATACCATAATTTTGAGCATCGTTTACAATGACTCAGGCTTGAGGTTCAAGCACCATCGTCTGCTATTAGCAGACTTTTTTCGTTACGTGATAGAAAAAATGCGTACAACCCGACTAATAACTATGCCTTCCCGTCGCTAACAAGACTTCGTGTCTTCTAAGGGCTTCATGAGCGGTGGTATCCACTTTATACATCACCATGATTTGCTGTGGAAGAGGGCGCGCACCTATCTTTTACCAAAAGCTTCGGAAATGTGCTGAACGTGTGATTCGACTTGGCAACGGAGGATAAAACTCATTCCTTTACTTCTGGGCAGATGGACTAGTCTTCCCATAGATAACAATAGCCATTAATCGATCATAAGCTGATTCTGGAATAGGAAATTAAGCATCCAAGTCTTCCTAACCACTCGAATAGGGATAGCGTGGTACGGCAGCCTTGCAGGTGAAACTACTGGCTCTCGAGAACGAAAACCCTCCGATAGGAAATGCGGCCAGCGAGAGCTAAGAACCGAGACACCGTGAACTCATTGAGCCGCTTGCCTATTAAGTGGATCCGGACAGTACAGCGTGTTGAAGTGCAATAAATTAGAAAACGCGGGCTTTGAACGGCGGGGTAACTATGGGCAATGTGCACCGACCGACGACGTGCACGAAATTGATAGCTAGTTGAATAAGCTAGCCAACAGTGTGCGTCGTACGCGATGAGTGAGAGATCTAGACCGGGTCACTAAGTAAAATGACCTAAACAGCTCTTATCCTCGAGGCTTCACTAGCGGGGTGAATTATCCCCGCATCTAGAACAGTGTTAAAACATAATTGGCTCCTCAGCTTCTGCCGGAGGTGTTGTAACGTCAAATGCGACTAAACTGAATAAGACGAACTCGTTGGGCTTAAGCGTAGGACTGATTCGCTTCCAGCCACGTACGGTATTCAATCCTCTTTCCCCTCTCACAACACAACTATTAAGTGGGCACATTAACCCATAACTCTCTTGCTTATATATCTGCAGCCATACGTATCACGCCAGGCTCTCATCCGCAGGACCTCCAAATTCCCACGAATTCGTGCAACATGGCCAGTGTCCGCAGCAAACTTATTGATTCTATCCAAGATCACTTGGGCGTTTCATTCGAGAATTCACCGCTAATTCACGAAGCTCCCATGGCTGCTGGCGCGGTTGGCAGAGATGGTAATAAGGATCTGGCTCTTATTGGAGATTCAGCCCTTCAACTTTTCCTACAATCGCAAGGTCGCGCTAGGCATGCAAGCCGCGGTACGCAACCAGCACTTCTGGAACAGATCTATTGTCCACTTTCTCTAATTTGACCTACGTTGTAGAGCAAATCAACCAAACCGTCTCCCGCATAGTCAGTAATATAAACCCTGCCCAGCTGGCGTTTGAACTGGGTCTTGATCGGTACATTTGCAAGGATCCCCCCTAGGGCAATTTTGTTCCTGACAAGCTGATGGCAACTACTGTTGAGGTTATTGCCGGTGCCGTCTTCCTAGAAACAAGCTGGGTTCGAGCAGCATTGCAGAGAATTGCGGATGCATTAGGCCTGGCGTGGCCAGATTCTTGAGCTGGGAAATTTCCATGCAAGGCTCGGATAATTACGGATCTCCTATCTTCCATTACGAATTAATGAGGCGCATATTGATACGCGCATTCTATGCGACATTCATTTTAGTCGCGGCAAACTCGGAGGCGCACATATATTGTGGCCTTTCTTGCAGTTTTCTTCTTTGGTTTCTACCTTTCGGGCGGCCCGTAGCTCATTATCTCATCTATGTGTTAAGAGCTTACACCTCACCCACGGGTAACGGGGACAATCTTGATGTTCCTCTGTTTCAAATGCTGTACTATAGAGGCTCCAATTATGCTCGATCCCTCGGCGTTTCGAAGCAAAGCAAGTAGCAATCTGGCCTTCAGGTTATATGCACTTCAGCTAGATTTCAAGAAACCTAATTTCATATCTGTGTTGACCCAGCATGGCTACCCCTCATGAACCGAAAATCGAGACACTCGAAAAGATCATAGGCCATACCTTCTCCCTAAAACATTTGATACGTCTGGCTCGCACCTCAGCAGGTGCTAATCCGGACAACTACGATGGGAATAGGAAACTATCTCAACTGGGTGCCTCTCTGGTTGACTCTGTTCTGGCTATCATAGTATTCTTCATAGGTGGCACTAGAGGTAAGAAGACCGCGGCGCCTGGTCACTCAAACTTTTGGACAAACTTATAGTGTTGTAGAGTGTACGGCAAATTTGAGAAAGGCTTTTCTGAACAAAGGCAAATACTATGCTGCCGCGAAGCGGACTGGTATCGACAACTGCATAGACTACGATAAGCGCACCGGGCCAGATTCGCCGGAGGTTCTTCGCAAAGCGATAAATGCCATTATAGCAGCCGTGTTTCTTGATACCTGGAACATCAAGTCAACAGTAGTTGTCATTCTAAGGTATGGCCTTATATCTGTTTAGCATGCAATTACTGTACTGAATCTGTTCGGTCAGGATTTTTTTCCAGGCGAGCGGCGACAGAATGTTTCAGGAACTCCCTTCTGTCTCACCTGCTACTGTGGAAGCTCTCGTATCTATTTCGAAGATGATACTAGCTCTCAACGCTGGGGTGATTAACCCTTCGGTGCTAATTATCGAGCGGTCCGCTACGACTCTTGAGGTCTCCCCAATGATACACAGGTTCCTGGAACAAGGCAGCAAAGATCCGCCTCTCTCATCAAACGCGGAGCGCATTGTGACGGAGAAGGAGTCAGTCACAGAGAACCTATCTCAATTTCTCCGAGAGGAAATATGGTCATCGGACGGAGACCTGAGCCGCAATGGAACTGAAACTGAAGCCGAGCATGACTCGATGGCGAGGATTTCGAATGGACCGAATGCTCCGTCAATACCAAAGGGGGGTCAGGTGGCACGCCGCCCGAGAGAACCCCACAATGACAGTGAAATATCCGTGGTAACACCTGCGTCGAAGAGAAGGCGCAGGGCTGCAAGCACTAATGTCTCCATCTTGCATGGTGAGGCTGCCCGGCAGATTCTCTTACAAGAGAGACAGCACTGTGCCGCTCAGAATATGTCTCCGCCCGAATATAGCTGTTTCTCCCCTGCTATAATGACAAAGGCCCTCCGGCTTGAGAAGGGCTCGCTCGGGAACCTTATCATCCTTTTGATAACAATTGCTAGTCCTCAATCGATAGTGGCTCTGCGCGAGATGATGTGCTGTGCGAGAGCTCAGAAGACGGTTGATTCGCATCGCCTGGCCGTGAACGTCACGAAGAGGCGAAGATATGAGATGATTAAAGAGCTCAACCAGAAAAATGCACTTCTTCGACTGCTCCGTTGGTATCACCTTCTCGAACTATTCGAGCAATGTGGTGGTTCTCGGACCCGTTACAGCATGGGATATGTAAACATGACATCTGCGGATTTCGAACATCCGAAACGGGGAGCAGGAAACCCTAGCAGGAAAGATGATGCTAAGATAGCGCAAGCGATGATGAAAGAGTTA
>NW_020798873.1:0-7112 GCF_003344945.1 Aspergillus welwitschiae | reverse complement strand
TATATAATTAAAAAACTTCTGAAAATTTTTTAATTTATAATTATCTTATTTTATTACTTAACCGCGGGGGTCTTAGTAAATCAGAAATTAAATTGAATTAAAATAAATTTATAATTTATATTTTATTAACTAACTGATCTATTAAATATAAAATAATCTATATAAATTTAATCTTAAAATTATTTTTTTATATATAATAGTTTCTTTAGAAAGCAGGAGCTCCAGATCTTTATAATAATTTATAATTAAATTTTCTACTTTAAATCTTTATATTTGTATCCTAGTACAGTCTATATTAAATAATATAGATAAAAATTACTAATTATTAAATATTATTTTCTGATTCTAAGAATCTTATAAAGAATTTCTAATATTAAAATATCTTTCTATAGTTCAAGATCATAAATAATATATATATATAGCTTTATTCTCAGTAAGACCATAAATAATTAAGATAATAATATATTAAAAATAATAAATATATCATTTTTATAATATTATATTAGTTTAGTTTTATTAATCTGGAAAGCCAGGGGCTTCTCATGAAAAAAGATTTATTAATATTTATAACTAATATATTATTAATTTTAATAACGAGAGCAGATGTTCTAATAAAATTATTTATAAATTGATATCTCAGTATTCTAAAGTTAGAATTCTTGTCTGAGTAATTTAATTTTTCTTATTAAAACATTTATTTTAAACTATTATATTTTTTTTCTTAATTTTTAAATACAATTTTATTTAATATATTATAGTTAACTGAGTTCTCAGCCTTATAAGATAATATAAAATAAAATTAATTATAATAATATTAAATAATTTATTAAAAAGCTTTTTTTTATATCTAATACCTGATCAGAGAATTAAAGAAAATTTTAATAATATAATTTAATATAATTTATAAATTACAAGTCTTGCAGTATTTATAGGTCCAGTTAAAGATATAATATTTTTTATTATGAAAAAAATAGTAAATCTAGTTTTTATTAATTTTTATAAAAATTATCATTAATCTTATAATTTTCTGTGTAGTATATACAAGCAGGGTACTTATAGTAATATTAATATATATCTATTTATAATTTTAATATTTAAAATATTAAAGAATATATTAATCTTAATTTTAAATTATAATATTAAAATTACTATTATTTAATAAAATTTATGTACAGATGGCTCTACTAGCAGTATAGTTATTAATCAATTTTATTATTATGTATAAAAGATTTTTCTTAGATAATTCTCATTTAAGACTATTTTTATTTAATATATATAATATCTGTTAGAATAACAGTCTAATAATAATTTTCTATAATAAATAAGAAGATATCTCAATTATTCTTTCTATAAGCATGATTACAGTATCTAGAAAGCTCAGAAACATACTTTTCAGGGACCCATACCTGTTGTTATTTTTAGCTCTCCAGCACCTCTGCAAAAGCACGCTACCCAGCGCCTTTAGGGGTCAAAAGACCTTTAAAAGTTATATTTAACCATTATTTATGACTATCTACGTAGCCTTTTCGATATCTTTCGGTGTGGTATAGCTACAATATCGTAAAGACCTGTCAGGAAGGCTATATGGCCTTGAATAATCAACCCGACCACCATGAAAAACCTACATGTTCAAGCGAACACTCTATTAAAAAATGGGAGGCGCTACCGCCATACCAGCCAGGCTTCCTCCATACCGGCCTCCGCTCATGCCACACTCTCCGCCTATCTTCCGTCTACCTTAGTAGGTAAGGCTTGCTTCTTTTTAGATAAGACTTACTTCTTAAATCAGGCAGATTCTTACTATCTATTATTTTAAATTTATTATTATCTGAGACAGAAAATATAAATCTTAGGTAATAATTATTCCTGGTTAGAAAGACAGTGGTATTCTGATAAATTAAAAATATAAGTCTTATCTAAAAGAGAGCGGGCCTTACCTTTTAAGGTAGGCGGAAGATAGGCAGAGGGTGTGGCATGAGCGGAGGCCGGTATGGAGGAAGCCTGGCTGGTATAGCAGTAGTATCTCCCATCTTTAAATTCTATTTATTTGATTTGAAATAATATTTATTATAAAATAAAAACTAAAATACTATCAGGACCAGGCGTCTTGCGGGATATAATTAGATATAAAAATTTAAATACTTTTTATAAATAATTTTTGGTATATATAATAATAGTAAATAAAATATAGTGTACTAATACTTTACGGTATTAGTATTTTAAAAACTGTTTTTCAAATTGATTTAATTTTCTTTTCTGAATTATCTTTCATTTTGATTTTTTATTAAAATTATGTAAGGCAGATATAAATAAATTTAAAGTTATTTTTAATTTATATTTCTTATATTATCTGCCAGAATATCATAAATATATTCTTTCTTCATTTTTCTATAATATATAAGTTCTCATATTTTGGCAGATATCTGATCGGTTATATAATATAGTATATAACTATTTTTTGTTTTTCTCCAAGTATAATATATATATTAATTCCTTTTTTATTTATTTCATTTGTTTGATTTTCTCTGTATATACTGGATAGAAATTATGTAATTTACTGGTAAAAAATTACTTTGTGGTTGTTTTTATAAATACTAATAATATATAAATTATAACAGTGTTGATATTATTTTAATAATATAATATCTGTACCCAGGCAGGATATATATAATTAAAAATTTTCAAACAAATTTTAATTAATATTTATCTAATTTTACTACTCGACCGCGGGTCTTAATAAATAAGAAATTAAATTGAATTAATGTAAATTTATTATTAATATTCTATTATTACTCTTTACAAAATTAAGCAGCTGATTGACTAGTCTGTAAATTATAAAATAACTTATATGAGATTAATAATTATTTTATAATTGTTATTTTATATATAATAGCTTTGTTAGAAAGCAGAAACTTTTAAATTTTTATAATTAATATATAATTCAACTAGTCTGGTTCAAAATTATAACAGTTTCCAAATTTATATTACTTAATTACTTTCCGCTGGTTCTAAGAATCTTGTAAAGAATTTTTACCATTAAAATATTTTTCTACAGCTCAGGATTATAGATCATGTATATATATGGATATATTATATCATTTTAAATAAAACCTTGCATAGTCAAGATATTAATTAATATATTAAAAATAATTTTAAATAAATTATATTCAAAGTTATTCTTTTATTAATAAAGAAACAGATCCATGGGAAGTTCTTTTTGAATAAGTTATTTAATCTTAGTTATATAATTATATAAAACAGTGCTATAGAATCTGCATGTGTATAATTATGGGAGGCGCTACCGCCACACCAGCCAGGCTTCCTCCACACCGGCCTCCGCTCATGCCACACCCTCCGCCTACCTTCCGCCTACTTTAGTAGGTAAGGCTCGCTCCCTATTAGGTAAGGATTGCTTTTTGAATTAGGCAGAACATCACCGCCTGCGGTTTTAGATCTGTTATCACCTGAGGCAGAAAATTCAGATCTCAGGCAACGATTATTCCTGGTTCAGAAGGCGGTGATGTTCTGCCTAATTCAAAAAGCAATCCTTACCTAATAGGGAGCGAGCCTTACCTACTAAAGTAGGCGGAAGGTAGGCGGAGGGTGTGGCATGAGCGGAGGCCGGTGTGGAGGAAGCCTGGCTGGTGTGGCGGTAGCGCCCCCCATAATTATTTGTAATATGTGTTAATACGGATAACTTCCTGAATAATAAGAAATATACATTTTCAAAAATATTTTTTCAGTTTTCTAAATATTACAATTACATTTATGAAAAGAATAACTGAGGCTTTTTTAAATATTACTATAAAAGATCTTATTAAGATTGAAGATATTATTATATATATATAATAAGCAGACAAATTTAATTCATTAAATTAAATATACTAATAGAAAGTAGATATAACTTAATTTCTATTTTTATATTTATTTTAATATTATATATCTATCTTAAAGTAGTAAAATAAGATTTTATTTCAATTTCAGAATTATTTTTTAAACTAATTTAATAAAATATATATTAAAGATACTAATCTAATTTAATCAATTTTTATAAAGGTTTTTAAGATTCTAATACAGCTAGAGCCTCTAGCTAAAATTTCAAAATTATATATATATATAAAATTACTAATTTGATAAGTTAATCATTTTATTATAAGAACTAGACTAATTAATGTAAATTAATAAAAGTATTATCATTTCTGAAGATTCTATAATCTTATATTATAGAATTATAACTAAATGATTTTCTTTAAATAATATACTGCTAGTTATATATAATATAAAAAATTAAAATTTTTATATATATAAAAATTTCTTAGATTAAACTTTAGAAATGAATATAGCTGTTAATATTTTTATTATAACTTTTATAAATATAGATATTAATATATTTGAAAAAAATAATTTTATAAAATATTCATATAATAAAATATTTATTATTAATAACAGTTAGACCGCCATCCTGACAGATATTATATATATTAAATAAACATTCAAGAAAGTTATTTAAGAAAATAAATCATATATATTACTAATAGATTACCCATACAGGAGTTCCACCAGATAATAATTAATTTTAATTATTAGATTTGATTTTAAACCTACAACTTTTAAAGAGAATAATTACATCTAAAAAAATTATAAAATTTTAACTTTATATAAATTATTTCATAAAATGGTTAATTAATCATCAATTCTAGAAGAATAGGTAGTAAGATATCAATTATAAATCTATACTGATTTAATTTAGGGATATGCTACCGCCACACCCTCCGGCTATTCCGCCTATCTTAGTAGGTAAGGCTTGCTTTTTGAATTAGGCCGACCCTCACCGCCTACTATTTTAGGTTTGTTATCACCTGAGGCAGAAAATTCAGTTCTCAGGCAACGATTATTGGTTAAGAAGGCGGTGGTATTCTAATGAATTAAAAAGGTAAGCCTTACCTACTAAGGTAGCCGGAAGGTAGCTGGAAGGTGTGGCATGAGCGGAGGCCGGTGTGGAGGAAGCCTGGCTGGTGTGGCGGTAGCGCCTCCCTAAAATAAATATAAATAGAGCTATTTCTGCTTTTTATTATTATAACTGATTTAATAAGCTTCACTTGGTCAGCTTACTATATATATATAATATTTTTAATTCTAATAATATTCTTTATAATAGTATCTAGAAAGAAGACTTTGATTATTTTGTTTATAGATATAATTATAATATTTAGAAAACTTAGCAAAATACTCAGACTCATGCTTATTATTACTTTTCTAATAATATTTAAAATTATAGATATTATTTAATAAAATATTTACTTAAATATGCAGAATTTTACAATAACCAGATTAATTATTTAAAATTATGTATTTTTTTAATAAATTTTTATTATATTATAGCCACATAACACTGAAAAAATATCGAGAAAGTTATATAGATAATCGTAAACAGTGGTTAAATATAATTTTTCAAGGTCTTTTGACTCCTAAAGGCGCTGGTTGGCGTGCTTTTGCAGGCCTGGCCAGGTACTGGTTCTCCTGTCCAATATTTTAGCCTTGATAGTAGTACTAGAATAAGAGATTAATATTTTAATTATGGATTTATAATCTAAAAATTCTAATGTACTAAGAATTTAATAACTTAGATTGACGTTAAAGACTTTATTGAAGAAAGTCTTTTTTATTTTTAATTTAATTTATTTTCTAATAAGCTTTTAATAATAGTAATATCTTAAGCTATTTAGATTATATATCTAAATATTTATGTTTCTATTAATAATTTATTTTTCTGGATTTAAAATAATATTTTTTTTATAAATTATTAATATTTTGTTTAATCACAGGCTTTGCCGGGATTCTTAATTACAATAAGATTATTTTTGAAAACTTCAGTATTATTCTGAACATGGTTAATTATATTTTTAATATTATAAAAAACTTAGTTCTGGACTGTATATATTTTCATATTTTTAAAATAATTAATGGTATTAGCATAATAAGTTACTAGCAAGTAAAATATTCTGAGAGAATCATTAGATTTGAAAATAATTATTCTAATTAATTTATTAGAAAATTTATGATATAATTCTTTTTTTATTCTATTATAAAAGGCTGGATCTTTGTAATCTAGAATATAACTTGAAAACGGAATAAATATATAAAAAAATTTTTATCTACAGTATTCAGAAGTTAATTGTTATAATAAATAATTAATTCAGATTCTTATAAATATTTCCTTGATATTAGTAAAACTTAGCTCCCGTGGGTCTTACGTAAAAAATAATATATATTTAGAAAAACTTTATTAATACCTTTACATATAAGCCTCCTAAAGAAGAATATTATTAATGTGAGAGCTAATATGTCTTATTTAGTGCATCTAGACTAGAATATCGAACGTGGGGGGAAAGAAGGAAGCATAAAAGAATATATATAAATAATAAAAATAAGTAAATAAAATAAAATTTATAGAATTATATGTCACGCGCTTCTGAATATTATTCAGTATTATATTATTTCTTTTATTAAGACTTGCTGTCCTCAGCCAGTGGAATATTATTATTTTTGTAATTTAATATAAATTTATCAGTCTCAGGCGCGGTAGGTTTTTATAACAGTTATTTAGAGAAATTAAAATAGATAGAATTCTTTATATAATAATTTTATAATTGGAAAGAAGTTTTTTTTTCGAGTAGAATATTATATATAATTTATTTTATTTAATATAAATTATTTAGTTTTATATTACTGATAGCTGTAATATTAGTAACTAATCAAAATTTCTTTTATTTCTTAATTAATTTAATAATTAATCTAAATAAAAATAATAGTATTCTAGATCTAGCCAGGTAAAATTTTTAATAAATTTTATAATTATAATTTCTTAGAATAGAGGACTGGATACAGGTGTATATCTTCCAGAAGATAAATTTTATATATATTTTGAATTTTATTAATAATTAGAATAAATTTATACTAATTCCTTAATAACTTTTATAAGACTTAATTTTAATATTAATAATAATTCATCTACTAGATCTGCCCGTTTTAAATATTTATATATTATTTTATATATGTCTTTGTTTTATTTTATCTAGTAAGGAAATTCTTATATCTGATCCTGAGTAATA
>NW_020798872.1:0-7175 GCF_003344945.1 Aspergillus welwitschiae | reverse complement strand
TCATCAGTCAATACTACCTTGACGTAGTTCAGCGGTACGTATACCAACGGGGCTAAGCTAACTGGGACAGGGAAGCGATCCTAGGGTTTGACACATTGAGCACCAGTCAGTACGAGTGTTCGCCGTTATAACCATCCATCATGTCGACCACCTCAAGCTCGCCACGCACTCCGCAGCAGGGCTCCAGTGCCCAAGGAGGAGGACAGCAGCAGGGTCCAACGACACAGGAATTGATGGGCATGGTTAGTCAGTTGCAAGAAAGTATCACCGCCTTGGAACAACGAAACCAGTTGCTCGAAGGTCGCTTGGCGGTCAAATCTGTCAAAGTCCGACCACCGGAACCATTCGACGGCAACCGGTCAAGGCTTAGAGCTTTCTTGACTCAGTTAGACTTGTACCTCAACATGAACAAAGAGAAGCTCAGAAACGAGGTTGACAAGATCTTCTTCGCGTCCACCTACCTAACCGGAACGGCGTTCAATTGGTTTGAACCATACATCCGCGACTACCAGGAAAAATCGGTAGGCGAACAGGACGACGATACCAAGCGAATCTTCGCCAGTTACGCCAGATTCAAGGAACGTCTCGAACAAACATTCGGAGACATCGACGCAGCACGCAACGCTGAACGGAAGCTATGGCGACTCAAACAGACTGGATCGGCATCTAAGTATGCCTCCGAGTTCTTGCAAGTCATCAGTCACCTGGACTGGGACGAGGACGCCTACATCGCACGATTCGAGGAAGGACTCAAGATGGAGATCCAAGAGAAACTCATCTGGCAAGAGCGACCAGGAACGTTGCAACGAATGATTGCAGCGGCAGTCAAAATCGACAATAAGTTGTACGAGTACAACACGAAACGAAAGGAAGGCCGATGGACCAGTGGGTCTATGCCTCGACGAAGCAGCCAACAGGGCTACCGAGCCAATGACAGAAGGCCAGCACAGCCTAGGAGCCTGGGATACGAAGATCCCTACGGACCAAAACCAATGGAGCTGGATGCAACGCAGCATCAGACCCGACGAAATGGAGTATCCAAGGAGGAACTCGAAAGGCGCAAGAAGGACCGCTTATGCTTTAACTGCGGCAAGGCAGGTCACCAGTCAAAGGACTGCAAACAACGGCGGCAACAGCCTCAGAAGCAACTGAGGGCCACGAACGAAGGTCAGTCAGGACCAAGCGAAGAGGCCAGGGGAGCCTACGACATCAGCATCAGACCAGCAGGAGTCTGGATGGAAACCACAACACCGCCACAAGGTAGCAAGGAGCTACGAGCCACGCAACAAGGACGACTGCTAGTACCAGTAAGCAGGACGTACCAAGATTGGTTGAGGCAACAGGCCACAACGGATGAGCCAACAGTACCACCGGAGCAACGAGAGGCCCAGGACGAAGCCCACCGACTCCACGAACCATTTGATTGGCCAGCAGAGGTCAACAGCGATGAGCCAGCTCTAGAGGACGAATACCCCGGTATAGTTTGGGACGAGTTCGATCCCCTGGACGAAGAGTACGGTACTCAAGTGGAGGGCCTCGAACCCAGCGAGGAGGGACCCATTGACGTATCGGATACCCCGGAAAAACCCCCATCAGGAAACAGCGAAGACTGTCCAACGCGACGAGACAGCAGCAAAGAAAACCAAGAACCAGACGAGGACGATGTTGCGTACTGGTTAGACAGAGTCATCACGGAATGCCGAATGAACCCGGCGCGATTCTGTGTTGAACTAAGGAAACTCATGCAGCACTGCCCACATTGGAACCTCAGATGTTGGGAGGCATGGAACGAGACGTGGGAGGAACATCTAGCGAGATGCCCCACTCATCCAAGGATATGCGATCACTGCGGACGTGACAACAAGGATTATCACCAACAGCTACACGCAGTTAGCCAGAAAAAGGAAGTATTCGGAGTACACCCACGATGCGACAACCCAGGATGCATGTGTACACACTTCAAGGGAAAATCTGGACACAAGGGGCATGACGAGCTCCCTTGGGTCGTATGCTATACCAACATGTGTTCCACACATCATGACCAGAAATACATCGCAGAATACAGACCCGAAGTACCAAACGTGGTCAAAATTAGACAGGGACACTGTCCATGTCGCAATCTGAACTGCTCGTGTATAGGGTACCGACGGCACCCACACCATGAATTCATGCACTGGCTAGCGTGTTACGACGACCAGTGTATGGCGCATTACGCCGCAAAAATCGAAGGATCAAGATTCCCGAGGAAATCACCCGAGCAAGACGAACCCAATTGGCCAGAGCAGCAATTGGCGGCTACTGAATCAGGAAGACACTTGAAAGTCCAGGCAACCGTACTAGGTCAAACAGCTCAAGTGCTGGTAGACTCTGGTGCAACCGGGAATTACATGCACCCACGATTCATGCAGCAACTGGGAATATTAGGAAAACAAAAGGCGAAGCCAGAGCCAATCGCAGGACTGAACGGAGAGAACCTGGGAACTCTCGCGTTAACAGTCGAATCAGGGACCGTACCTATGACAGTAACGGGTCACTTCGAATACATAGATTTCGACGTGACACCGCTAGGACGGTATGACATTGTGTTAGGGATTCCATGGCTCAGGAATCATAACCCACAGATCGATTGGAGGACCGACGGTCTCCAATTCACGAATTGTGATTGCCCAAGACAGCAACAGCAAGGACCAGGTATGGGGTCTGGATCCGTACGGCCCGCTGCACAGCACGAGACTGAAGCGAGGACTAAGCAACCTGCCGGGAGGTTGAAGACACCACGGAAGCCTAACGCGCCAGGCACCGTAGGAAACTCAGAGGAAAGTGGCACCTCAGACGTTATGGGACGGGTATTAGCGGCAATGAAACCATCACAGATCGATGAGCTAATACACCTACCGGGATGGGCACCGGACACACCACAAGGGTACTACAAGCTATGCCTAAGTAGCATCGACGGAGATTGGGATCATGCACACCAGGCCACGGGGCCAGGGAGCCAAGTCCAAGGACCTAGGTCCAGCGACACAGGTCAAAGGGCCCAGGACGAGTGGAGACCTGAGCGCGACGACACAGGGCCAAGAAAGTCACAAGAACTCCGAGCTGTGACCAGGAACGACCCGTGCGTCCCGCCGCAATATGAGAGGTCCAAGGATCTGTTCGAACAGCCGGAACAACCTGAGTTACCTCAGCACGGAAAACATGACCACACTATTCCTCTTCAGGAAGGAAAAACCCCGGGATACAGAAAGATATACCCGATGTCAGAAAAGGAATCACAGATTTTACGGGACTACATCAACGACCAATTGGCGAAAGGCAACATCAGGCCATCTAAGTCACCCGTAGGACATGGAGTCCTATTCGCAGCCAAAAAGGATGGAACCTTGCGACTATGCGTGGACTATCGACCACTCAACGCACTCACGATCAAGGATCGTCACCCGTTACCCTTGATCTCGGAGATCCAGGATAAGATACGAGGGGCGAAATGGTTCACCAAACTCGACATCACGGATGCGTACTACTGCATACGCATCGCGGAAGGAGAAGAATGGAAAACCGCATTCAGAACGAAATACGGGCATTTCGAATACTTGGTTATGCCATTCGGGCTAACCAACGCACCCGCGACATTTCAACGATTCATCAATGAGGTATTAGGGGAACACCTCGACAGATTTGTAATCGCCTATCTAGACGACATCTTGGTTTTCTCGAAAACCGAGGATGAACACGTCAGACATGTGAGACTCGTGCTACACAAACTACGACTACACCGATTGCGATGCAAGCTAAAAAAGTGCGAATTCCATGTACAGGAAACGGAGTTCCTGGGACACTGGATATCCACGGAGGGAGTCCATACCGAGCGAACTAAAGTGCAAGCTATACGGGACTGGCCTCGACCCAAGAATCTGAAGGAGCTTCAGCAATTCGTCGGACTAGTCAACTACTATCGACGATTCGTGGACGGATACGCCATCCACATGACACCGTTGTTTGAGCTCATGAAAAAGACGCAAGAGTACAAATGGGGAGAACCGCAGCAACGCGCGTTCGAAGACATCAAACACCGACTCACCACGTCACCAGTGCTAGTGCAGCACGATCCAGAAAAGGAAACTACTATCGAAACCGACGCATCAGACTACGCCATTGGCATGCGTATGACGCAGCCAGGAGACGACGGAAAACCCAGACCAATCGCATTCCATTCGAGAAAGCTAGTTCAGGCAGAACTCAACTATGACATCCACGACAAGGAATTGCTAGCTATAGTGGTAGCATTCAAGCAATGGAGGGTCTACCTCGAAGGAGCAAAGCACACCGTCACCGTGAAAACAGACCATAAGAACTTGACCTACTTCACGACAACCAAAGAGTTGACCAGAAGACAGGCAAGATGGGCAGAAGTTCTATCGCAGTACGACTTCCGTATCGTACACTGCAAGGGAACAGAGAATGGACACGCAGACGCGTTAAGTCGCAGACCAGACTACGAGTTAGGAGAAAAGGCTATCGAACCAGCTATCCTAAAACAGAACAAGGACGGATCAATCAGCTACAATAAAGCCAACCTCGCAGCAACGCTGGAGATCGGCAGCGACCTGACCAAACGACTAGCTGACGCCACCAGGGTTGACAAGACACTCCAGGAAATGAGCAAGGGCTCACCGGACAAAATCACCATCGACAAGGAAGGATTAGCCTACTTTCACGGACTAATCTTTGTGCCAACCAGCATGAGAACAGAAATCGTGGCTATGCACCATGACGAACCGCTCAAGGGACACTTAGGAATCGAAAAAACTACGGAACTAATCGCTAGGAACTACTACATTCCGAACCTCAGGCAAAAAGTACGCGATTATGTTGGACAATGCGAGACATGCATTAGGGACAAGCCCGCGAGGCACCAACCCTACGGACAAATGCAAGTACAGGAGGCACCACAACGACCATGGGAATGGATAACGATCGACTTCGTTGGACCATTACCTGAATCAAAAGGATATGACGCCATCACGGTCATCACCGATCGCCTCACCAAATATATCCATCTTGTACCAAGCAAAACGACAATGACAGCAATACAGATGGCAGAACTATTTTTAGGAAACATTGTTGCAAACCACGGGATGCCAAAGTACATCACGTCGGACAGAGACAAACTGTTTACCTCAAAGTTCTGGAAGATCACTCGCAGATCTCATGGGAATTGAAGAACGAATGACAACGGCTTATCACCCTCAGACAAACGGACAAACGGAAAGGGTTAACCAGACAATCGAGCAATACCTAAGACATTACGTCAATTACCAACAGGATGATTGGGCAGACCTGCTGCCTATGGCACAGTTCTCATACAAAAATGCCAACCATTCAACAATTGGAGTCTCACCGTTTTACGCAAACTACGGTTACCACCCAAGATTCTTGGAAACACCATTGGGGAAACAACCAGTTGCCGACATAGCCGAAGATATTGTCATGTTCACTGGACACATGCACGCTCAGCTATCCCGAGACATCGAATTCATGAACCTACGGAGCAAGATCTACTACGATCACCGACACGGAAAGGAACCTGACCTAAAAAGGGGGGAAAAGGTGTTCCTACTCCGCAGAAACATCAAGACAAAACGACCAAGCCAGAAACTCGACCACCACAAACTAGGACCATTTGTCATCGAAGAAAAGAAAGGACCAGTCAATTACAAGCTAAGACTACCGAAATCGATGAACAGAATTCACCCAGTGTTTCATATCTCATTATTGGAACCCGCACCAAAGAACGCTAGAATCGCAGAAAATGTGGAAATCGACGACGACACCGAACAAGAATACGAAGTCGAAAGGATTCTAGACCACAAGAAAATTAGCGGCAAGTCACACTACTTGGTGAAATGGGAAGGATATGATACCTCAGAAAACACATGGGAACCTATCGAGAATTTGACGGGCTGTCACCGGCTTGTGGAAAAGTACCACCAACAGACAAATCAAGGTTCGCCCAGAAGGAAGGGGAACCAACCAACTGAGTCAGACTAGGATCGTCTGACACAGCGGCAAGTTGAGCAGCGTCGTGCTCATCGGCTAGACGCTCCAGCTCCCGAAGATCCTCGGCGCTTGGAGGATCCTCACCATCCAACAAATCCAGCACATTCGAGTCGTGATCCAGCATCCGACCACCACGATCCTTAAGGAACTTTCGATGTTTTCGCAAGCGTTTCATTTTCGCAAATAGCTGCTCGATCTGCTCTTCAGTCTCTTCAATCTCTCGAGCTATTTTCTCTTCATCGCGCTGAAGTTTATCCCACTCAGAATCGCTGTGGAAACGTTTCTCGCACTTACGGCCGCGACGAGTGCAGGCCGCACAATTTCGGTTTTTGGAATCCATGAAACAAGGAAGACCGTGGGAATCACACCAGGTGCAAGGGAATTCGACCTGGACACCGTTACGGACAATCCGGTCAGCTTGATGGCAACGCTCCTTGTAACGATTACGCAGAGGCATGATGGCCCATCCTGAGGGAAGAAAAGAAACTAAAGGACCCAGCCAACGCACACGGGGGATACGCACCTTTATGTTTCTTGAGGACAAGAAACCTCGAAGGAGGGGAAGTGATGTTACGGACCCCTGCTAGTTAACCTACTAGTAAGGCGGACTCGCCAGGCAGAAAGCGCCGATAAGGGCAGCGCTCGGGCAAAACCAAACTGTTATTTAGTACAATCGCGGATTGCCAACACGACGCCCGGAACGGCCTCGCACCACGTGACTACGGTATATGGACGAACATATGGTATACGGCATACCATCATGGTCTACAACTACCATACTGGTATACGGCAGACCCGATGGTATATGATATGGTATACGAAGGATAGGATATATAAGGACACTCTCTCATGTACTTAGTTAGTTCTGTTCTTCGTGCTCAATACTACTGTCTTTAAGTAACCATACGTTTGGAAGCTTAGCTACAGAACGCTCGTCCGCACTTACTTACGGATAGCTGCGCGGCACTATTCGGCCTTACTTCTCTTCTCTTGTCCACGACCTAGTTGTCTCTCAGATAGTCATCAGTCAATACTACCTTGACGTAGTTCAGCGGTACGTATACCAACGGGGCTAAGCTAACTGGGACAGGGAAGCGATCCTAGGGTTTGACACA